>NC_092768.1:22815627-23018127 GCF_047496795.1 Chiloscyllium punctatum | reverse complement strand
TGTGTGTGTGTGGGGGGGGGAGATGTGTGTGTGTGGGTGGGGGAGTTGTGTGTGTGTGGGGGGGGAGGTGTGTGTGTGGGGGGGGAGGTGTGTGTGTGTGGGGGGAGGTGTGTGTGTGTGTGGCGGGGGGGAGGTGCGTGTGTGGAGGGGGGAGATGTGTGTGTGGGGGGGGGGGGAGGTGTGTGTGTGTGTGGGGGGGGGGGAGATGTGTGTGTGTGTGGGGGGGGAGATGTGTGTGTGTGGGGGGGGAGATGTGTGTGTGTGGGGGGGGAGATGTGTGTGTGGGGGGGGGAGATGTGTGTGTGTGTGGGGGGGGGAGATTGTGTGTGTGTGGGGGGGGGAGGTGTGTGTGTGTGTGTGGGGGGGGAGGTGTGTGTGTGTGGGGGGGAGATGTGTGTGTGTGGGGGGGGAAATGTGTGTGTGGGGGGGGAGATGTGTGTGTGGGGGGGGGGAGGTGTGTGTGTGTGTGTGGGGGGGGGAGGTGTGTGTGTGTGTGTGGGGGGGGGAGGTGTGTGTGTGTGTGTGTGTGGGTGGGAGGTGTGTGTGTGTGTGTGTGGGGGGGGGAGGTGTGTGTGTGTGTGGGGGGGAGGTGTGTGTGTGTGTGGGGGGGGAGGTGTGTGGGAGGGGGAGGTGTGTGTGTGTGGGGGGGGGGAGATGTGTGTGGGGGGAGGGGGAGATGTGTGTGGGGGGGAGGTGTGTGTGTGGGGGGAGGTGTGTGTGTGTGTGTGGGGGGAGGTGTGTGTGTGTGTGGGGGGGAGGTGTGTGTGTGTGTGGGGGGGGAGGTGTGTGTGTGTGGGGGGGGAGGTGTGTGTGGGGGGGGAGGTGTGTGTGTGGGGGGGGGGAGGTGTGTGTGGGGGGGGTGGTGTGTGTGTGGGGGGGAGGTGTGTGTGTGGGGGGGAGGTGTGTGTGTGTGTGGGGGGGGGAGGTGTGTGTGTGTGGGGGGGGGAGGTGTGTGTGTGTGGGGGGGGAGGTGTGTGTGTGTGGGGGAGGTGTGTGTGTGGGGGGGGAGGTGTGTGTGTGGGGGGGGAGGTGTGTGTGTGGGGGGGGGGGAGGTGTGTGTGGGGGGGGAGGTGTGTGTGTGTGGGGGGGGAGGTGTGTGTGTGTGGGGGGGGAGGTGTGTGTGTGTGGGTGGGGAGGTGTGTGTGTGTGGGGGGGGAGGTGTGTGTGTGGGGGGGGGAGGTGTGTGTGTGGGGGGGGGAGGTGTGTGTGTGGGGGGGAGGTGTGTGTGTGTGGAGGGGGGAGGTGTGCGTGTGTGTGTGGGGGGGTGAGGTGTGTGTGTGTGGGGGGGGAGGTGTGTGTGTGTGGGGGGGGGAGGTGTGTGTGTGTGGGGGGGGAGGTGTGTGTGTGTGTGTGTGGGGTGGAGGTGTGTGTGGGGGGGGAGGTGTGTGTGTGGGGGGGGGCGAGGTGTGTGTGTGTGTGTGTGGGGGGGGAGATGTGTGTGTGGGGGGGGGGGGAGGTGTGTGTGTGGGGGGGGGAGGTGTGTGTGTGTGGGGGGTGAGGTGTGTGTGTGTGTGGGGGGGGAGGTGTGTGTGTGTGGGGGGGGAGATGTGTGTGTGGGGGGGAGATGTGTGTGTGTTGGGGGGGAGGTGTGTGTGTGTGTGGGGGGGGAGGTGAGTGTGTGTGATGTGGGGGGGGAGGTGTGTGAGTGTGTGTGTGGGGGGGAGGTGTGAGTGTGTGGGGGGCGGAGAGTGTGTGTGTGTGTGGGGGCGGAGGTGTGTGTGTGTGTGGGGGGGAGGTGTGTGTGAGGGGGGGCGGTGTGTGTGTGTGTGGGGGGGGGAGGTGTGTGTGTGGGGGGGGGGAGGTGTGTGTCGTGTGTGGGGGGGAGGTGTGTGTGTGTGAGTGGGGGGGGGAGGTGTGTGTGGGGGGAGGTGTGTGTGTGGGGGGGGCGAGGTGTGTGTGTGTGTGTGTGGGGGGGGAGATGTGTGTGTGTGGGGGGTGAGGTGTGTGTGTGTGTGGGGGGGAGGTGTGTGTGTGTGTGTGTGGGGGGGGGGGAGATGTGTGTGTGTGGGGGGGGGGCGATGTGTGTGTGTGTGGGGGGGAGATGTGTGTGTGTGGGGGGTGAGGTGTGTGTGTGTGGGGGGGGGAGGTGTGTGTGTGTGGGGGGGAGATATGTGTGTGTGTGTGGGGGGGGAGGTGTGTGTGTGTGGGGGGGGAGGTGTGTGTGTGTGTGGGGGGCGGTGTGTGTGTGTGTGTGGGGCGGAGTGTGTGTGTGTGTGGGGGGGGAGGTGTGTGTGTGTGTGGGGGGGGAGGTGTGTGTGTGTGGGGGGGGGGAGGTGTGTGTGGGTGGGGGGGGGAGGTGTGTGTGGGGGGGGAGGTGTGTGTGTGGGGGGGGGGAGGAGTGTGTGGGGGTGGGAGGTGTGTGTGTGGGGAGGAAGGTGTGTGTGTGTGGGGGGGAGGTGTGTGTGTGTGTGGGGGGGAGGAGTTGTGTGTGTGTGTGGGGGGGGAGGTGTGTGTGTGTGGGGGGGGGGAGGTGTGTGTGGGTGGGGGGGGAGGTGTGTGTGTGGGGGGGAGGTGTGTGTGTGGGGGGGGGAGGTGTGTGTGGGGGTGGGGAGGTGTGTGTGTGGGGGCGGAAGGTGTGTGTGTGTGGGGGGGAGGTGTGTGTGTGTGGGGGGGGGAGGTGTGTGTGTGGGGGGGGGAGGTGTGTGTGTGTGGGGGGGGGAGGTGTGTGTGTGTGGGGGGGAGGTGTGTGTATGTGGGGGGGAGGTGTGTGTGTGTGTGGGGGGGAGTTGTGTGTGGGGGGGAGGTGTGTGTGTGTGTGGGGGGGGAGGTGTGTGTGTGTGTGGGGGGGAGGTGTGTGTGTGTGGGGGGGAGGTGTGTGTGTGGGGGGGGGAGGTGTGTGTGTGTGGGGGGGGAGGTGTGTGTGTGTGGGGGGGGGAGGTGTGTGTGTGTGGGGGGGGGAGGTGTGTGTGTGGGGGGGGGAGGTGTGTGTGTGGGGGGGGAGGTGTGTGTGTGGGGGGGGAGGTGTGTGTGTGGGGGGGGAGGTGTGTGTGGGGGGGGGGAGGTGTGTGTGTGTGTGGGGGGGAGGTGTGCGTGTGTGTGTGGGGGGGTGAGGTGTGTGTGTGTGTGTGGGGGGGAGGTGTGTGTGTGTGGGGGGGGAGGTGTGTGGGGGGGGGAGGTGTGTGGGGGGGGAGGTGTGTGTGGGGGGGGAGGTGTGTGTGTGTGGGGGGGGGAGGTGTGTGTGTGTGTGGGGGGGAGGTGTGTGTGTGTGGGGGGGGAGGTGTGTGTGTGTGGGGGGGGGAGGTGTGTGTGTGTGTGGGGGGGGGAGGTGTGTGTGTGGGGGGGAGGTGTGTGTGTGTGTGGGGGGGGGGAGATGTGTGTGTGTGTGTGTGTGTGGGGGGGGAGATGTGTGTGTGTGTGTGTGTGTGTGTGGGGGGGGAGATGTGTGTGTGTGAGTGTGTGTGTGGGGGGGGAGATGTGTGTGTGTGTGTGTGGGGGGGAGATGTGTGTGTGTGTGTGTGGGGGGGGAGATGTGTGTGTGTGTTTGTGGGGGGGGGAGGTGTGTGTGTGTGTGTGTGTGTGTGTGTGTGTGTGGGGGGGGGAGATGTGTGTGTGGGGGGGGGAGGTGTGTGTGTGTGTGGGGGGAGGTGTGTGTGTGTGGGGGGGGGAGGTGTGTGTGTGTGAGGGGGGAGGTGTGTGTGTGTGAGGGGGGAGGTGTGTGTGTGTGTGGGGGGGAGGTGTGTGTGTGTGTGGGGGGGGAGGTGTGTGTGTGTGGGGGGGGAGGTGTGTGTGTGTGTGGGGGGGAGGTGTGTGTGTGTGTGTGGGGGGGGAGGTGTGTGTGTGTGTGTGGGGGGGGGAGGTGTGTGTGTGTGTGTGGGGGGGGGGAGGTGTGTGTGTCGGGGGGGGAGGTGTGTGTGTGTGTGGGGGGGGAGGTGTGTGTTTGTGTGGGGGGGGAGGTGTGTGTGTGGGGGGGAGGTGTGTGTGTGTGTGGGGGGGGGGAGGTGTGTGTGTGTGGGGGGGGAGGTGTGTGTGTGTGTGTGGGGGGGGGAGGTGTGTGTGGGGGGGGAGGTGTGTGTGTGGGGGGGGCGAGGTGTGTGTGTGTGTGTGTGTGGAGGGGGGGGAGATGTGTGTGTGGGGGTGGGAGATGTGTGTGTGTGTGTGGGGGGGGGAGATGTGTGTGTGTGGGGGGGGGGAGATGTGTGTGTGTGTGTGTGGGGGGGGGGGAGATGTGTGTGTGTGTGTGTGTGTGGGGGGGGGGAGATGTGTGTGTGTGTGTGTGTGTGTGGGGGGGGGGAGATGTGTGTGTGTGTGTGTGTGTGTGGGGGGGGAGATGTGTGTGTGTGTGGGGGGGGGGGAGATGTGTGTGTGTGTTTGTGGGGGGGGGAGGTGTGTGTGTGTGTGTGTGTGTGTGTGTGTGTGTGTGTGTGGGGGGGGAGATGTGTGTGTGGGGGGGGGAGATGTGTGTGTGTGTGTGTGTGTGTGTTGGGGGGAGATGTGTGTGTGTGGGGGGGGAGATGTGTGTGTGTGGGGGGGGAGATGTGTGTGTGTGTGTGTGGGGGGGAGATGTGTGTGTGTGGGGGGGGAGATGTGTGTGTGTGTGTGGGTGGGGAGATGTGTGTGTGTGTGTGTGTGTGTAGGGGGGGAGATGTGTGTGGGGGGGGGAGATGTGTGTGTGTGTGTGGGGGGGGAGATGTGTGTGTGTGGGGGGGGAGGTGTGTGTGTGTGTGGGGGGGAGATGTGTGTGTGTGTGTGGGGGGGGAGATGTGTGTGTGTGGGGGGGAGGTGTGTGTGTGTGTGGGGGGGAGAGGTGTGTGTGGGGGGGGGAGGTGTGTGTGTGTGGGGGGGGAGGTGTGTGTGTGTGTGGGGGGGAGGTGTGTGTGTGTGGGGGGGGAGGTGTGTGTGTGTGTGTGTGTGTGTGTGTGTGTGGAGGGGGGGAGATGTGTGTGTGTGTGTGTGGTGTGTGTGTGGGGGGGGGGGGAGATGTGTGTGTGTGTGTGGGGTGGGAGATGTGTGTGTGTTTGGGGGGGGAGATGTGTGTGTGTGTGTGTGTGGGGGGGGAGATGTGTGTGTGTGTGTGGGGGGAGGTGTGTGTGTGTGGGGGGGGGAGATGTGTGTGTGTGGGGGGGGGAGATGTGTGTGTGTGGGGGGGGAGATGTGTGTGTGTGTGTGTGGGGGGGGGAGATGTGTGTGTGTGGGGGGGGAGATGTGTGTGTGTGGGGGGGGAGATGTGTGTGTGTGGGGGGGGAGATGTGTGTGTGGGGGGGGGGGGAGATGTGTGTGTGTGGGGGGGGAGATGTGTGTGTGTGTGTGTGTGGGGGGGGGGAGATGTGTGTGTGTGGGGGGGGGAGATGTGTGTGTGTGGGGGGGGAGATGTGTGTGTGTGTGGGGGGGGGAGAGATGTGTGTGTGTGGGGGGGGGAGATGTGTGTGTGTGGGGGGGGGAGATGTGTGTGTGTGGGGGGGGAGATGTGTGTGTGTGTGTGTGTGGGCGGGGGGAGATGTGGGTGTGTGTGGCGAGGGGGGATGTGTGTGTGTGTGTGGGGGGGAGATGTGGGTGTGTGTGGGGAGGGGGGATGTGTGTGTGTGTATGGGGGGGGAGGTGTGTGTGTGTGTGTGGGGGGAGGTGCGTGTGTGTGTGGGGGGAGGTGTGTGTGTGTGTGGGGGGGGGAGGTGTGTGTGTGTGGGGGGGGAGGTGTGTGTGGGGGGGGAGGTGTGTGTGGGGGGGGGGAGGTGTGTGTGTGTGGGAGGGGGAGGTGTGTGTGTGTGTGTTTGTGGGGGGGGAGGTGTGTGTGTGTGGGGGGGAGGTGTGTGTGTGGGGGGGGGGAGGTGTGTGTGTGGGGGGCGGAGGTGTGTGTGTGGGGGGCGGAGGTGTGTGTGTGGGGGGCGGAGGTGTGTGTGGGGGGGGAGGTGTGTGTGTGTGTGTGTGTGTGGAGGGGGGGGAGATGTGTGTGTGGGGGGGGAGATGTGCGTGTGTGTGTGGGGGGGGGAGATGTGTGTGTGTGTGGGGGGGGGAGATGTGTGTGGGGGGGGAGACATGTGTGTGTGTGTGTGTGTGGGGGGGGGGGAGATGTGTGTGGGGGGGGAGATGTGTGTGTGTGTGTGTGGGGGGGGAAATGTGTGTGTGTGGGGGGGGAGATGTGTGTGTGTGTGTGGGGGGGGGCGATGCGTGTGTGGGGGGGGGAGATGTGTGTGGGGGGGGGAGATGTGTGTGGGGGGGGGAGATGTGTGTGTGTGGCGGGGGGAGGGTGTGTGTATAGGGGGGACGGTGTGTGTGTGGGGGGAGGGTGTGCGTGGGGGGGGAGTGTGTGCGTGGGGGGGGAGGGTGTGCGTGGGGGGGGAGGGTGTGTGTGTGTGGGGGGTAGGGGTGTTTGTGGGGGTAGGGGTGTGTGTGGGGGGTAGGGGTGTGTGTGGGGGGTAGGGGTGTGGCGGGGAGGCGTGTGTGTGGGGGGGGAGGGGTGTGTGGGGGGGGTGTGTGGGGGGAGGGGGGAATGTGTGTGTGGGGGCGAGGGTGATGTGGGGGTGGGGGGATGTGTGTGGGGGTGTGTGGGGACAGATGGGGAATGTGTGTGGGTGTGTGAGTGTGGGGGGGAGGGCGGCTGTGTGTGGGGGGGGGGGAAGGGGTGTTGTGTGTGTGTCTGTGGGGAGGGGGGTGTGTGTGTGGGGAGGGGGGGGTGTGGGGAGGGGTGTGTGTGTGTGGGGAGGGGTGTGTGTGTGGGGAGGGGTGTGTGTGTGTGTGTGTGTGTGGGGAGGGGTGGGTGTGGGTGTGTTGTGGGGGTCGGTGAGGGTGTGTGTGGGGGGGGAGGGGTGGGTGTGTGTGGGGGGGGAGGGGTGGGTGTGTGTGGGGGGGGAGGGGTGTGTGTGTGTGGGGAGTGTGGGAGGGTGTATGTGGGGGAGAGGGCATGTGTGGGGAGAGGGCATGTGTGTGTGGGGGGAGGGTGTGTGTGTGGGGGGTGTGTGTAGGGAGGGGAGGGGTTGTGTGTGAGGGGAGGGGAGGGTGTGTGTGGGGGGGGTTTGGGGAGGGGAGGGGGTGTGTGTGGGGGCAGGGAGGGGTGTGTGTGGGGGTGGAGGTTGTGTGTGGGTGTGGGGGAGGTGGAGGGTGTGTGTGTGGGGGTGGACTGTGTGTGTGTGGACAGTGTGTGTGGGGGGCGGCGGGTGTGTGTGTGTGGGGGTGTGTGTGTGTGGGGGGGGGGAGGGTGTGTGTGTGTGGGGGGGAGGGTGTGTGTGTGTGGGGGGAGGGTGTGTGTGTGGGGGTGGAGGGTGTGTTGGGGGGGAGGGTGTGTGTGTGTGGGGGTGTGTGTGTGTGGGGGGGAGGGTGTGTGTGTGGGGGGAGGGTGTGTGGGTGGGGGGAGAGGGTGTGTGGGTGGGGGGAGAGGGTGTGTGTGTGTGGGGGAGAGGGTGTGTGTGGGGGAGAGGGTGTGTGTGTGGGGGGGAGGGTGTGTGTGTGGGGGGGGGAGTGTGTGTGTGTGTGGGGGGGAGGGTGTGTGTGGGGGGGGAGGGTGTGTGTGTGGGGGGGAGGGTGTGTGTGTGTGTGGGGGGGAGGGTGTGTGTGTGCGGGGGGGAGGGTGTGTGTGGGGGGGGGGGGGAGGGTGTGTGTGTGTGGGGGGGAGGGTGTGTGTGTGTGGGGGGAGGGTGTGTGTGTGGGGGTGGAGGGTGTGTTGGGGGGGAGGGTGTGTGTGTGGGGGGGGAGGGTGTGTGTGGGGGGGGAGGGTGTGTGTGTGGGGGGGAGGGTGTGTGTGTGGGGGGGAGGGTGTGTGTGTGGAGGGGGAGGGTGTGTGTGTGGTGGGGGAGGGTGTGTGTGGGGGGAGGGTGTGTGTGTGGGGGTGGAGGGTGTGTTGGGTGGGAGGGTGTGTGTGTGGGGGGGGTGGGTGTGTGTGTGGGGGGGAGGGTGTGTGTGGGGGTGGAGGGTGTGTGTGTGGGGGGGAGGGTGTGTGTGTGTGGGGGGGAGGGTGTGTGTGTGCGGGGGGGAGGGTGTGTGTGTGGGGGGGGGAGGGTGTGTGTGTGGGGGGGGAGGGTGTGTGTGTGGGGGGGGAGGGTGTGTGTGTGGGGGGGGAGGGTGTGTGTGTGGGGGGGGAGGGTGTGTGTGTGGGGGGGGGAGGGTGTGTGTGTGGGGGGGGAGGGTGTGTGTGTGGGGGGGGATGTGGGGGGGAGGGGGGGGAGGAGGGGGTGTGTGGGGGTGGAGGAGGGCGGTGTGTGGGGGGGAGGAGGGGGGTATGTGGGGGGGAGGAGGGGGTGTGTGTGGGTGGGGGTTTGTGTGGGGGGGAGGGGTGTGTGTGGGGGGGAGGGGTGTGTGTGGGGGGGAAGGGGGGCGTATGTGGGGGGGAGGGGGGGGTGTGTGTGGTGGGAGGGGGGGTGTGTGGGGTGGAGGGGGGATTTGTCTGTGGGGAGAGGGCGTGTGTGTGTGGGGGGAGGGTGTGTTTGTGGGGGGTGTGTGTAGGGAGGGGAGGGGTTGTGTGTGAGGGGAGGGGAGGGTGTGTGTGCGGGGGGTTTGGGGAGGGGAGGGGGTGTGTGTAGGGGGAGGGGAGGGGGTGTGTGTGTGGGGGGCAGGGAGGGGTGTGTGTGGGGGTGGAGGTTGTGTGTGGGGGTGGACTGTGTGTGTGTGGACTGTGTGTGTGGGGGGGGAGGGTGTGTGTGTGTGGGGCGGATAAGGTGTGTGTGTGGGGGGGGAGGGTGTGTGTGTGGGGGGAGGGTGGGTGTGTGTATGTGGGGGGGGTAGGGTGTGTGTGTGTGGGGGGAGGGTGTGTGGGTGGGGGGGGAGGGTGTGTGGGTGGGGGAGAGGGTGTGTGTGTGTGGGGAGAGGGTGTGTGTGTGAGGGGGGAGGGTGTGTGTGGGGGGCGAGGGTGTGTGTGTGGGGGGGGGAGGGTGTGTGTGTGGGGGGGAGGGTGTGTGTGTGTGGGGGGGGAGGGTGTGTGTGTGGTGGGGGGAGGGTGGGTTTGTGTGGGGGGGGAGTTTGTGTGTGGCGGGGAGGGTGTGTGTGTGGGGGAGGGTGTGTCTGTGTGGGGGGGAGGGTGTGTGTGTGTGGGGGGAGGGTGTGTGTGTGTGTGGGGGTGTGTGTGTGGGGGGGAGGGTGTGTGTGGGGTGGGGAGGGTGTGTGTGTGGGGGGGGAGGGTGTGTGTGTGGGGGGGGAGGGTGTGTGTGTGGGGGGGGAGGGTGTGTGTGTGGGGGGGGAGGGTGTGTGTGGGGGGAGAGGGTGTGTGTGGGGGAGGGAGGGTGTGTGTGGGGGGGAGGGTGTGTGTGTGGGGGGGGGAGGGTGTGTGTGGGGGGGGAGGGTGTGTGTGGGGGGGAGGATGGGGGTGTGTGGGGGGGGAGGATGGGGGTGTGTGGGGAGGGAGGATGGGGGTGTGTGTGGGGGGGGGAGGGTGTGTGTGTGGGGGGAGGATGGGGGTGTGTGGGGAGGGAGGATGGGGGTGTGTGGGGGGGGATGTGGGGGGGAGGGGGGGAGGAGGGGGTGTGTGGGGGGTGGAGGAGGGCGGTGTGTGGGGGGGAGGAGGGGGGTATGTGGGGGGGAGGAGGGGGTGTGTGTGGGTGGGGGTTTGTGTGGGGGGGAGGGGTGTGTGTGGGGGGGAGTGGTGTGTGTGGGGGGGAAGGGGGGCGTATGTGGGGGGGAGGGGGGGTGTGTGTGGTGGGGGGAGGGGGGGGTGTGTGGGGGGGAGGGGGGATTTGTCTGTGGGGAGGATGGGGGTGTGTGGGGGTCGAGCAGGGCGGTGTGTGGGGGGGAGGAGGGGGGTATGTGGGGGGGACGAGGGGGGGGTGTGTGTGGGTGGGGGTTTGTGTGGGGGGGAGGGGTGTGTGTTGGGGGAAGGGGGGTGTATGTGGGGGGGAGGGGGGGTGTGTGTGGTGGGGGGAGGGGTGGTGTGTGTGATGCGGGGATTTGTCTGTGGGGGGAGGGTGTGTGTTTGGGGTGGGAGGGGGAGGAGGTATGTTTAAGGGGGGAGGGTGTGTGTGTCTCGGGGGGTGTGTGTGGGGGGGAGGGTGTGTTTGGGGGGAGAGGAGGGTGTGTGTGTGGGGGGGGGGTGTGGGGAGGGGAGGGTGTGTGTGTGTGTGGGGAGGGGTGGGGGTGTGTGTGTGGGGAGGGGAGGGGGTGTGTGTGTGTGTGTGGGGAGGGAGGGGCGGGTGTGTGTGTGGGGGGTGTTGTGTGGGGAGGGGAGGGTGTGTGTGGGTGTGGGGGCGGTGGAGGGTGTGCGAGTGGGGGCTAGGGTGTGTGTGGGGGGGGGGAGGATGTGTTGTGTGTGCGGGGCAGGGTGTGTGTTGGGGGGGAGGGTGTGTGTGTGGGGGGGGAGAGGGTGTGTGTGTGTGGGGGGAGAGGGTGTGTGTGTGGGGGGAGAGGGTGTGTGTGTGGGGGGGAGGGTGTGTGTGTGGGGGGGTGGAGGGTGTGTGTGTGGGGTGTGTGTGTGTGGGGTGTGTGTGTGTGGGGTGTGTGTGTGTGGGTGGGTGTGTGTGTGGGGGGGGCAGGGTGTGTGTGTGGGGGGGGCAGGGTGTGTGTGGGGGGGAGGGTGTGTGTGTGGGGGGGAGGGTGTGTGTGTGGGGGGGAGGGTGTGTGTGTGGGGGGGAAGAGGGTGTGTGTGGGGGGTGGAGGGTGTGTGTGTGTATTGGGGGGAGGGTGTGTGTGTGTATTGGGGGGAGGGTGTGTGTGTGTATTGGGGGAAGGGTGTGTGTGTGTATTGGGGGAGTGTGTGTGTGTATGGGGAGAGGGTGTGTGTGTGTATTGGGGGGAGGGTGTGTGTGTGGGGGGGAGGGTGTGTGTGTGGGGGGGGAGGGTGTGTGTGTGGGGGGGGAGGGTGTGTGTGGGGGGGGGTGTGTGTGTGTGGGGGGGGAGGGTGTGTGTGTGGGGTGTGTGTGTGTGTGTGGGGTGTGTGTGTGTGTTGGGGGGGAGGGTGTGTGTGTTGGGGGGGAGGGTGTGTGTGTGGGGGGGAGGGTGTGTGTGTGGGGGGGAGGGTGTGTGTGTGGGGCGGGGAGGGTGTGTGTGTGTCGAGGGGGAGGGTGTGTGTGGGGGGTGGAGGGGCTGTGTGGGGGGGAATGGAGATGTGTGTGTGTGCGGGGGGGTTGGGAATGTATGTGGGTGTGAGGGGGATGTGTGTGTGGGGGGTGATGTGTTAGGGAGATATGTGGAGAGGGAAATGTGTGGGGGAGGGGGCTGTGTGGGGAAGGGGGGGTATGATTGAATGGGCGGGATGTGGCTGTGTGGAGGGGGGGGTGTGTACAGGGAGGTGTACTGGTTTGTGTGTGTATCTGTTGTTGGGGATGTGTGAGTCAATGGGAGGGATGTGGGTGTCTGTGGCGATTGTATGGGTGAGTATGATGTGTGAAGAATGAGGGATATATGTGGGAGTGGGGAATGTGTGTGGGTGGAGAGAGATGTGGTGTGGGGTGGTGAGTATGTTGGGCAGGGGGAACACACAGCAGCGTGTATGGTGGTGTGTGGTGGTGGAGGGGGGGGCATGTGTCTATGTGTATTCTGCAAATGTTTAAAACCTGGAAAATAAATTATTCAAATTTAAGTCCTTCACATCTCCAAACATTTCAAAATTCTCTGCTTTTATGTTATTCCAGCCTTATTCAGGGTTTCTCTCAGTTTATATCCAATGGGATATAGCTCCAGCTGCCTCAGTGAGAACAAGCTCCTGTTTGTGGGAGTCCCACTGTCATTCATTATTTTCCAATATCACGGGGGAGTGAAATGTGTTTTCACAAAATTGGAAATAAAAATGCTGAATCTGATCTCAAAATACCAATTAAATCTCCTGAAATCCAATGTCATGGAAAGGAATCCAGCTGGTACTGGGTAGACTGAGGTCGGGGCCATTGGGAAAGAGCTTTATTGAAACAGTGGGGACAGGTCAGAGAATGTTCACTCGGTGGGTTCCTGGGATGAAGCAGTTCCCTTGTGATGGAAGGTTTCAGGCTGGGGCTGTACTCATTGGAGTTTAGAGGAACAAGAGGTTCTTATTGAAATGTATAAGATGGTGAAGGTGTTGACAGAGTAGACATTGAGAGGCTGTTTCCCATCGTGGGGGAACCTGGAACCAGGGACAGAGTTTCAAAGTAAGGGCCCTACCAATTAACATGGAGATGGGGAGGGATTTTATGTCTCAGGATCATTAATCTTTAGAATTCTCTCCCCCTCGAGAGCAGTGGAGCCCAGTTCATTGAATATATTGGAAGTTGAGTTAAACAGGTTTTTGAGTAATGAGGGAGTTGAAGGTTGTGGGAGTCAGGCAGGAAAATGGAGTTAAGGTCACAATCCGATCAGCCGCCATCTTTATGAATGACAGGGCAAGCTCTCGGGGTCACTCCTGCCCCTGTTTCTGATGTACAATGTTCACATGGGATTTTCACATGGACATGTTTTAAGTTGTCAGCTTTTGAGTTTCTTTCCTTGTGTTAAATAATCACTTTCACCCTCACAAATTCCCTTCCATCTGGAAACCGATTTAAATGCCTTTTGAATGTTGTAATTGTACCAGCCTCCACCACTTCATCTGGGCAGCTCATGCCATACACAGGGGGCAGGGTACGTGAAAATGTTGACCCTTGAATCCCTTTTAAATCTTTAACACCCTCACCTTAAAGTAATGCCCTCTAGTTTTGGACTCCCCTACCTGAGAGAAAGCCTTGTTTGTTTACCCTATCCATGTTCCTCATGATTTTATAAAACTGAAAAAGGTCACCCCTCATCCTCCGATGCTCCAGGGAAAATAGTCCCAGCTGATTCAGTCTCTCCTTATAGTTCAAACGCCCCAAAGCAGGCAACGTTCTTGTCAACCAATTATGAACCCTTTTAAGTCCCACAATGCCTTTCCTATAGCAGGGAGTCCATTAAATGCAGTAATCCAAAAGTAACCGAATCAATGTCCTGTACAGCTACAACATGACATCCTAACTCCTTTACTCAAGGCACTGAGCAGTAAAGGCAAGCATACCAGATGCCTTCTTCACTCCTCTGTCTACCAGCAATTCCACTTTCAAGGAACTATGAACCTGTACTCCAAGGTCTTTATTCAACAACACTGCCCAGGACCTCACCATTAAGTGGATAAGTCTTGCCCTGGTTTGCTTTTCCAAAATGTAGCATCTCATATTTATCTGAATTAAACTCCATCTGCCACCCTTCAGCCCACTAGCCCATTTGCCACCCATCAGCCCACTAGCCCATTTGCCACCCTTCAGCCCACTAGCCCATTTGCCACCCTTCAGCCCACTAGCCCATTTGATCAAGATCCCTGTGTACACTGAGGTAACCTCCTTCACTGGCCACTACACCTCCAATTGTAGTGTTATGTGTAACCTGACTAACCATCCCTCCTACACTCACACCCAGTTTGTCTGGAAGCCCACCACACCCCTGAGCCCCCTCGAGTGTACGTGAGGTCCCGGGGCCGAGTGCCTTGTCCGTCAGACCCCGGACAGCTCGGATCAGGAACCGGAGGTGTACCCACTCCCTCACTGTCAACTGTGCTGGTGTTATCCAGCCCACTCCCTGCCATCCAGCACGTCCCCGACTCTGGTCAGCCCTGTATCCCGAGCTTTCTCCTCCTCCATGATCGAGGAGAAACCTGTTCCTGAGCAGGCTCTCCCTGACAAGAGTCCCCACTCCCCTGGGGGAGAGCTCCTGGGTGGGGGGAGCTGACCGTGTCCCAGACTGTGATCGGGGTCCAGGTAGGAGACAGGCAATTCCTGGAAGAAGACCCGAGGCCGGGACCACTCCATGAACAGGAACTGTGTGTCGTAATGGAGGCCGTGCACCTGACGGAAGCAATATGTCATCAGGGTGCCCCACCCTGGAGGAGGCTCGATGGAAAGGTATCGCTGCAGGGTCTGAAGGTGGAAAGTCACTCCCTGGGTGTGAAGGTACACCAGCCCCTGACCACCCTCCTCAAGCGGGAGACTCCAAACCCAGTGTTGCCCCTTGTCCCAGAAAAACCCGAGGAGCTGTTTCTGAATGGCGGTGACAAAGCCAGGGGGGAGGACCCAAAGTGACCAGCCGGTCCCATAACATGGCGGCCACCAACTGGTTTCTGAGCAGCACTCGTGCCCTGTAGGACATCACTCGGAGCTGTCCTGTCCAGCGAGCTGGGGGAGTGGTCACCTTGGTCTCCAACTCGTGCCAATTCCCAACATGAAGGTGGATTCCCAGGTAGAGGAGGGGAGTGGGACTCCACATGAAGCACCGGAGCTCCTCTGGCAGGTGGGTTCCATCCTCACGGACCGACCAGAATTCCCAAACACTTGCTCCAGTTGATCCTTGTGGAGGGTGCTGCAGAGTAGACCTCCTGGCACTCACACATCCTCCACAGGTCAGCTGGGTCTGTGACCATGAGGAACACGGTGTCTGTGTAAGCCGGAAAAATCCCCTCGAGCCCCGGCCCACGCAGAGCCAAACCCGAAAGGCGCTCACACAAGAGGCACAGGAATGGCTCCACACAGAGAGAATAAAGCTGGGTGGACAGGGGCCAGCCCTGACACACTCCTCTCCCACAGCGTAGGGGCACCGTCAGGGACCAGTTAACCTTCACTGGACACTCCGCGGCGGCGTACAGAACTCCGATCCCGGCGACAAAATGTGTCCCAAACCCGAAAGCTGACAGAGTCCCGAGGTGCCAAGGGGAGTCGAAAGTGCCTGGGTAAAGATTTTTAGTTAGTGCTGAGGAGAGAAACCAGGCACCAATTCTTCAACAAATGGAGATCCCCTTCTTAGGCAATAGAGTGATGACAGCCCTGCATCAAGAAAGGGACCTCTCTCTGGTCGTGATACATTCCTTCAGGATATCCCAGAATGCCTTGTCCACATCCCACCATAGCCTCAAGGAGGGGAAGGAGAAGCGAGAGGATATGGAATCTGCACTAGGCCATCCTGCTTCCGTTGATGTTGAGGTTAGCTTTGAATGTCTTCACGGCTGCATTGAGTGGTCTGGGTGTCTGGGTGTCACCGGGCAGACATACCTCAGCCTCTACCCCACCCCAGGGTCAACAGCAGAAGGATCTTTTGCAGGGGGCTCCAAGTCTCGGATTATACCAGCCTCAACTAAAACATGGACTAAAATGTCTTATCACCTGGGGGCAGCAGTTCAGAAACCTGTTCCATTCCCAACACTAGGAGGGAGAAAGGATGCCTGCTCCTTCATCCCTCCCATCCAGGGTGCCCTCAGGGTAAGTATCCCCCACCTCAGTCCCCAGGCAGCACCTCGAGGCCCTCCAGTTCTTGTGGCATGGCCATACATCCTTGAAGCAGCGACAACAGTGGGGGCGCCAACTAATCCCCCCCTCCCACCACCGCCAAGGCAGCTCCACATTCCTCAATGCTCAAGTCAGGGTAAATGTAACGTCTCCCCTGGGGGGAGTGGGGGTGGGGAGGGATGGTGTGCACAGAATGCAGCCACTGCCCCAGTGTAGGAACAACTAGGCCCCACCCCCGACGTTAGTTTCGAGTGCCCAGGACCAACTCCCCTCCCCACACGCACACAAATAGTAGGCAAAGGAAACTGAGAGTGCTGTGAGACCTCACTTGCCAAAACACCACTTCAGACAGCTCCATCCTGGCCTGACCCCATCCCCACAACCCACAGGTCCAAAGCAATAGATCTCCAATACCCAGAGGCAATAGTCACTGGCAGCAGGTAGGCCGTAGTCACAGTGTAATGATAAGGAGATTGCCCAGGCTCCAAATAATTCCAGGACCCAGACTCCAAAATACCGTCACTCACTGCAAGTGTTCAGGTCCCAAGCAATTAATGTCCAGGCCTGGATCCCCCAACTGAAGTAGTAGTCCAGGCTCCAGGAACAGGCTTCCTGGGCACCGGCCGAACAGAAGTGCAGGCCACCACACTTTTCAGTTTTGTTCCTTCTCTGGTATTTACATTTCAATAACGAACATTTTCTTGGACACATTTAACAACTTCTTCATCATCCAAACATTTAACACTATGGTAGTCCCAGTCAATGTTTGGAAAATTAAACTCACCAGCTATTACAACCTTATTATTCTTACAAATATCTGAGATTCCTCTCCAAATCTGTTCCTTAACTTCCCTCTGACTATTGGGAGGATGATAGTACAAACCCATTAAGATGATCATTCCCTTTTTTATTCCTATTTTCAACCCATGTATTTTCATTGGCCAATTTTTCAAAAACCTCTTCTCCAATTACAGCAGTAATGTTTTCCTTAATCAAAAATGCCACTGCCCAACCCCTCTCGCCTCTCTTCTATCCTTCCGACAGCACCTGAAACCCAGAAATATTGAGTTGACTGTGTTGTCCATTCAACAGCCAAGTTTCTGTAGTAGCAATGACATCCCAGTCCCATGTTCACAAATGTGCCTTGAGCTTATTAACCTGATGTGGAAGACTACTTGCATTGAAATAAATGCAGCTTAATTCTTCAGAGTTACTTCATTCTCTGGCTTGCTCAAGTCTGTCTTTTCTGATTAACCTTCAGATTGAAAATATCCTCATCTATCTTTGTATTTACTCTGCTACTTCGGATCCCTGCACCTCCTCTCTCTATCACTCTTTGTTGATAGAGTCTGTGGATGAGTGCCAACAAACACATCGACCTGGACCCAATATACTGGCCACTACAGCGGACAGCTCGAACTGACAACCGGAAGCGGCAGAGACAGGCCACTATAAATGCTGGATGAAACAGCACAGAAGCACTTCACAGGAGGCTCCCAAGCACTGAGGATGTCACCTAGACAGGGGACGAAACGTTTGCAAGACAAATTCCCAGCTCGGCGAACAGAACCACAACAACGAGCACCTGAGCTACAAATCTTCTCCCAAACTTTGAATGTCTCAGAGAGGGTGCAGAATGTTCTCATGGGGAAGAGGGGAGAGTCATTGTCCACATTGGAACCAACGATACAGGAAAGGAAAAGGTTGAGATTCTGAAGAGAGATTACAGAGTTAGGCAGAAAGAGAAAAAAGGAGGTCCTCAAGGGTTGTATTATCTGGATAACTCCCAGTGCTATGAGCTAGTGAGGGCAGGAATAGGAGGATAGAGCAGGTGAATGCATGGCTGAGGAGCTGGTGTATGGGAGAAGGATCATTGGTATCTCTTTTGGGGTAGAAGTGACCTGTACAAGAAGGACGGATTGCACCTAAATTGGATGGGGACTAATATACCGGCAGGGAAATTTGCTAGAACTGCTTGGGAGGATTTAAACTAGTAAGGTTGGGGGGTGGGACTCAGGGAGATAGTGAGGAAAGAGATTAATCTGAGACTGGTACAGTTGAGAACAGAAGTGAGTCAAACAGGGCAGGCAGGGACAAGGTAGGCCTAATAAATTAAACTGCATTTATTTCAATGCAAGGGCCTAACAGGGAAGGCAGATGAACTCAGGGCATGGTTAGGAACATGGGTCTGGGATATCATAGCAATTACAGAAACATGGCTCAGGGATGGGCAGGACTGGCAGCTTAATGTTCCAGGATACAAATGCTACAGGAAGGATAGAAAGGGAGGCAAGAGAGGAGGGGGAGTGGCGTTTTTGATAAGGGATAGCATTACAGCTGTACTGAGGGAGGATATTCCCGGAAATACATCCAGGTAATTTATTTGGGTGGAACTGAGAAATAAGAAAGGGATTATCATCTTATTGGGATTGTATTATAGACCCCCTAATAGTCAGAGGGAAATTGAGAAACAAACTTGTAAGGAGATCTCAGCTATCTGTAAGAATAATAGGGCAGTTATGGTAGGGGATTTTAACTTTCCAAACATCGACTGCCATAGTGTGAAGGGTTTGGATGGAGAGAAATTTCTTTAGTATGTTCAAGACAATGTTCTGATTCAGTATGTGGATATACCTACTACAGAAGATGCAAAACTTGACCAACCCTTGGGAAATAAGGCAGGGCAGGTGACTGAGTTGTCAGTCGGGGAGTACTTTGGGGCCAGCGACCATAATTCTACTTGTTTTTAAATAGTGATGGAAAAGGGTAGACGCGATCTAAAAGTTAAAGTTCTAATTTGGAGGAAGGCCAATTTTGACGGTATTAAGTAAGACCTTTCAAACGTTGATTGGGAGCAGATTTTCACAGGGAAAGAGACGGTTGGAAAATGGGAAGCCTTCAGAAATGAGGTAACGAGAATCCAGAGAAAGTATATTCCTGTCAGGGTGAAAGGGAAGGCTGGTAGGTATAGGGAATGCTGGATGACTAAAGAAATTGAGGGTTTGGTGAAGAAAAAGAAGGAAGCATATGTCAGGTATAGACAGGATAGATCGAGTAAATCCTTAGAAGAGTATAAAGGCAGTCGAAGTATACTTAAGAGGGAAATCAGGAGGACAAAAGGGGACATGAGACAAATAGAATTAAGGAGAATCCAAAGGGTTTTAGACATATATTAAGGACAAAAGGGTAACTAGGGAGAGAATAGGGTCCCTCAAAGATCAACAAGGTGGCCTTTGTGTGGAGCCACAGAAAATGTGGAAGATACTAAATGAATATTTTGTATCAGTATTTACTGTGGAAAAGGATATGGAAGATATAGACTGTAGGGAAATAGATGGTGATATCTTGCAAAATGTCCATATTACAGAGGAGGAAGTGCTGGATGTCTTGAAACGGTTAAAGGTGGATATATCCCCAGGACCTGATCAGGTGTATCCGAGAACTCTGTGGGAAGCTAGAGAAGTGATTGTTGGGCCTCTTGCTGAGATATTTCTATCATCGATAGTTACAGGTGAGGTACTGGAAGACTGGAGGTTGGCAAATATGGTGCCACTGCTTAAGAAGGGTGGTAAAGACAAGCCAGGGAACTGTAGACCGGTGAGCCTGACCTCAGTGGTGGGCAAGTTGTTGGAGGGAATCCTGAGGGACAGGATGTACATGTATTTGGAAAGGCAAGGACTGATTAGGGATAGTCAACATGGCTTTGTGCGTGGGAAATCGTGTCTCACAAACTTGGTTGAGTTTTTTGAAGAAGTAACAAAGAAGATTGATGAGGGCAGAGCAATAGATGTGATCTATATGGACTTCAGTAAGGCGTTCGACAAGGTTCCCCATGAGAGACCGATTAGCAA
Organism: Chiloscyllium punctatum; assembly: GCF_047496795.1. NCBI lineage: Eukaryota > Metazoa > Chordata > Chondrichthyes > Orectolobiformes > Hemiscylliidae > Chiloscyllium > Chiloscyllium punctatum. Next base: position 22,999,169 of record NC_092768.1, on the reverse strand, counting down.
GGTTAGATCTCATGGAATACAGGGAGAACTCGCCATTTGGATACAGAACTGGCTCAAAGGTAGAAGACAGAGGGTGGTGGTGGAGGGATGTTTTTCAGACTGGAGGCCTGTGACCAGTGGAATGCCACAAGGATCAGTGCTGGGTCCTCTACTTTTCTTCATTTATGTAAATGATTTGGATGCAAACATAAGAGGGAAAGTTAGTAAGTTTGCAGATGACTCCAAATGTGGAGGTGTAGTGGATAGTGAAGAAGGTTACCTCAGATTACAACAGGATCTTGATCAGATGGGCCAATGGGCTGAGAAGTGGCAGGTGGCGTTTAATCCAGATAAATGCGAGGTGCTGCATTTTGCGAAAGCAAATCTTAGCATGACTTATACACTTAATGGTAAGGTCCTAGGGAGTGTTGCTGAACAAAGAGACCTTGGAGTGCAGGTTCATAGCTCCTTGAAAGTGGAGTCACAGGTAGATAGGATAGTGAAGAAGGCATTTGGTATGCTTTCCTTTATTGGTCAGAGTCCTGAGTACAGGAATTGTGGTTGTATAGGACATTGGTTAGGCCACTGTTGGAATATTGCACGCAATTCTAGTTTCCTTCCTAAAGTAAAGATGTTGTGAAACATGAAAGGGTTCAGAAAATATTTCCATGGACGTTGCCAGGGTTGAGCCATAGGTTGAACTGGCTGGGGCTGCTTTCCCTGGAGCGTCGGAGGCCGAGGGGTGACCTGCTTTTTGCCTCCTTCCCTTATTGAAACAGACGTGTCACATTAGCAGTTTTCCAATCCTCTGGTACTTTTCCAGGATTGAGCAATTTAAGGAGAATTACAACAGACACCTTCACTATCTCTGTAGTGACCTGTTTTAGAATCCTCGGATGTAAGCCATCAGGGCCAAGCAATCTCTCTGCCTTTAGCCCCATTCGTTTGTCTCACACCATTTCAACATTATACTCTGCCTAACTTCCTTAGTTTATCTTGTTCTTCGATCCTTTCCTCTTCCTCAAGATATATTTTTGCTGAGAGCTGAGATAAACCTCCTTAAATGTCCACCCCTGCTTGTTTACGGTCATTCCTTCTCATCTATTCACCCAGTTCACTTCAGATAACTCTACCCTCACTTCATTGTAATTGTTGTGTTCTGACCAGTCCCTTGTAAAGTTTTAGCAAAAGCTTTCTACTTCTACATTGCATTCCCGATGAACTAAAGGCTAAAATACCCACTGAACTCAGATGTTGGTTCTTTGTGATTCATGGATAAGGATTCCCAGATCCCTCAGTTCCATAGCTCCCTGCAGCCTTTCTCCATTTAAATAATATCCAGCTCCTCTATTCTTCCTGCCAATGTCCTTAACCTCAAGTTCCTTTACATTATATGTCATCTGCCAAAAGTATTGTCCACTAACTCAACCTGACCATATCCCTCTGCTGACTCCTTATGTCATCCTCACCACTTGCTTTCCCAACTTTTTTTGTTTCACCTACAAACTTGGCATTCACCTTCCACAACCAAGTCATTTATGTATTTCATAAATAATTGTGGACCCAGCACTGAACCGTGTGGCTCACCACTAGCTACGAGCTATCCCAATTCTCAGTCTTTTATTATTTAGACAATTATCTCTCCATTTTCATACATTACCTTAAGACCATAAGACTTTTTAAGTAGTTGAATGTGTGATGTCTTATCAAATGTCACCTGAAAATCCAAATATATTACATCCCTATATTTCCTCCCAGCTATCCTGCTCAATACCTTCTCAAAGATTTTGAGTGAAGTTGTCAGACATGATTTCACCTTCACAATAGGGTTGGTTTTGCTGGGACCAACCAACACAGAACAGGACCTGGGGTTGTGGGGGTGGGTAATGTACCCTGCGAAATTGTTCAACTCAGTGTAACTGCAAGGTACCAAGGCAGAAGATGAGCTTCTGATGAGCTTCACTGGAGCACCGCAGTGAGACGGAAATTTCAGCATGGAAACACAGGGGGGCTGTGTTGAATTGGCAGAGTGAATATATTGGATCGAGTGACCCTTCCTCGGAACAATTCAACTGGGAAGGATAAGGTTTCCACTTGATAAAGTTTGTAAAGTATGGATGGGTTTGACATGGAGCCAGGTTTATCTGGAATTATGGGGCAGTGTTAGCTGACCCCTGGGAGATGTTACATCACAAGACTGTTCAACCTGATGATGTCAGTAAATCCCTGAGGTGTACAGGGCACTGCTACAACTGGTCATTGTAATGTCATCACCATGAACATCGAGGAGATTGGCCAGTGATCATGTGATTACCACATCAAAAGTGTGTGCAGTATCTTGGTTGGACAACTTCCCAAAGCTAATGTAATCAATGTTATTGATTATGAAATGAATAAAGTATCAACTCTTTGTTTGTAATTAAGTCAGAGTTTGTGCATCAGCCTGACCAATGGACCTGTCCCCTGTATTTGCTTGAATAAAGAACTATTGAAACTAAGACGGGAGCCTTAAGTGGTCTGTGAGAAAATTAAAGAGTGATCAAACTCTGATCAACCTCCCCCTTCTTCAGTCACTGGAGACAGAGAGACTGAGCTGGCAGCTTCATTTCCAGATGTTTTGTCACCCTACTAGGTAACATCTTCAGTGGGCCTCAGGCAAAGCAGTGTACATGATTCCTGCTTTCTATTTAGATGTTTGGGTTAGTTTGGGTTGGTGATGTCATTTCTTGTGGTGATGTAATTTCCTGTTCTTTTTCTCAGGGGTGGGAGATGGGGTCTAACTCGATGGTGTTTGTTGATGAAGTTCCAGTTGGAATACCATGCTTCTAGGAATTCTCGTGCATTTCTCTGTTGGCTTGTTCTAAGATGGATGTGTTGTCCCAGTCGAAGTGATGTCCTTCCTTATCTGTACATAAGGATACGAGGAAGATAGGATCATGTCGTTTTGTGGCGAGTTGATGTTCATGTATCCTGGTGGCTAGTTTTCTGCCTGTTTGTCCAACGTAGTGTTTGTTACAGTCCTTGCGCGGTATTTTGTAAATAACATTAGTTTTGCTTGTTGTCTGTATAGGGTCTTTCAAGTTCGTTAGCTGCTGTTTTAGTGGGTTGGTGGGTTTGTGGACTACCATGATGCCAAGAGATCTGAGTAGTCTGGCAGTCATTTCCAAGATGTCTTTGATGTAGTGGAGAGTGGCAAGGGTTTCTGGATGTGTCTTGTCTGTTTGTTTGGGTTTGTTGCTGAGAAATTGGCGGACTGTGTTCATTGGGTATCCATTCTTTTTGAATACGCAGTATAGGTGATTTTCCTCTGCTCTGCCGTAGTTCCTCGGTGCTGTTGTGTGTGTTGGCTCATTGAAGTGACGTTCTGATGCAGACAAGGAAGGACATGACTTCGACTGGGACAACACATCTATCTTATGACAAGCCAAACAAAGAAATGCCTAAGAATTCCTAGAATCATGGCATTCCAACTGGAACTCCATTAACAAACACATCGTTAGACCCCATCTACCACTCCCTGAGAAAAAGAACAGGAAATGACAGCACCACAGGAAATGTCATCACCAACCCAAACATATAAATAGACAGCAGGAATCCTACATGTTCCCTGGTAGGTTGATGAAACGTCTGGAAATGAACCTCCCAGCTCACCGAGCAAACCTACATCCAGAATCTCAACCTGAGCTACAAATCTTCTCAAAACTCATACACAGCAGTGTCTGAGATTTCCTGTCTTGGTGAAGGTTTGGGATTGAACAGTCACAGCTGACCAGCTGAAGATGATATTTCACATTCGGGAGACTTCTGCATCACTGTCTTGGCAAGCATTTATTGTACAACCCTAATTATCCTGGAGACTGCTCATTAACCCATTATTGTCCATGTGGAGGAGGGACACCCACTGGGCAGTTAGGAGAGGATTTCCAGCATTTTGGCCCAATTCAGCATGGTATATGGCATACAGGACAATTTGCAAGTGATGGTGTTTCTGTCTATCTGCTATCCTTACCCAGTTCAGGTTGCATAATTGGAAGTTGCTCTCTGAGGAGGCTTAGTGAGTTGTCTCACACTTTTTTTAAAAAATTGTCCACATTTCTGCAACTGTGTGTCAGTGGTGCAGGGAGTGAATGTTAGAGGTATTGGACGGAGTGCCATTCAAGCAGCCTGTTTTGTCCTGGATTGTGTTGACCTTCTTCAGTACAATTGGGGCTGCAGTCATCCAGGCAAGTGGAGAGACCTCTATTATACACCAAATTTCTGCCTTATAGATGGAGGACTAGTAACTGAGGAGTCAGTAGGTGAGTTGCTGCCTGCAGACTTTTCACTCTCTGACCTGCTCTTGTAGCTATAGTGTGTGTTTGGCAGGTGAGTTCAGTTTCCAGTCAATGGTAACCTCCAGGATGTTGCAAGTGGAGGATGCAGTGATGAATGGAATTGTTACTGAACATCAAGTGTTGATTGTTACATTCTCTCTTGTTGGAAATGGTCATTGCCTGGCACTCGTGTGGCACGAATGTTACCTGTCTCTTGTCAGCTCAAAGCTGAACAGCTGGACAGAGTCATGGCCTCATTGTATTTGAACATGGATTGTTTCAGGATCTGAGAGGTTGGAAATGGTGCTGTTATTGTGCAATCATTAGTGAATATCTCATCACCTCCACCGCGACCTTATGACAGAGGGAAGTCCATTCATGAAGCAGCTGAAGATGCTGAGGCCGAGCCATTATTCTGACAAACTCCTCCAGAAATGTCTGGGATCTGAGATGGTTGATCTTGAACAATCACAACCATCTTCCCTTGTGTTCAGTATGACTCAAAAAAGTAGAGAGATTTCCGCTGACTCCTATTAACTACAGTTTTGCTCATTACAGACTTGTATTTTTGTTCATGCAAATATCAAAGTTATACAATATAAATCAGGCCAAAGGAGGAACTTATCTGACCTTTACCAGGGTGAGTGGCTTCCTGCATTTCTTTCCATACAAGAAAAGGGAAGAGGCTGCAGAATGTTTTCGTGGAGATGGTACCATCTGTTATTGAGAGTACACAACCGTCGTCACTAATCCTGTAAATATTAAACATTAATTGATGAGGAATTTAGCATAAACACTTTGCTGAGTAATTTCACCAACTTGCACTGAGTTCCAGTAAAGTACATGTCCTACCTTCTCTTCCGAGATGCTTCCTCCTGAAATAAACAAAACACAATCTGAGTTGACAGAGACTGACTGTCTACATCCAGAAAGCAGCAATTACACTCACATTGTTACAAACTGCTGAGAATCGCCAATTCTGATTGTTGCAGGCATCGAATAGAAAGAGGATGTGACATCAAGGATATTGAAGACCAGAAGAGCAAACACAAAATTTAAACAATTACAAAGGATTGAAAGAAACATTAATATATTTTACTGGATAAAAAGCTGACTTTGATTTTTAAAATTACAATAAAGACAGGGATTGATTCCATAGATTCAGTAAAGATATTTTCACTTCTAAAGAATCTAAACATGTGAGTCAGTGAACATCATTCAATTATAAATAAACCTAATGAATCCAATAAATAAATACAGAACTTGTCAAAAACCAGCATGAGGCCTTCAGATTCAGGAGACCCACTTAAATATAAGGAATCTAAGTATGACCTTCGCAGAGCCATTAAGCCAGCCAAGGACCAACACCGATCTAAACCAGAGACCCAGACAGACACCCGGCGACTATGGAAAGGACTGATTGACATCACAGGTTCTAAAAAGAGACAGTGCAAGATAGAAGACGATGACATATCCCTCCCAGATCATCTGAACGCCTTATACGCTCGCTTTGAGCAAAATTTCGGTGGAGAGAAGTCCGGATGAACCTATCCCAACAGCCACTGCATCAGAGGTCAGATCAGCTTTCCTTCTTGTGAATCCAATGAAAGCAATAGGACCAGACTGAGTACCAGGCCATGCACTCTGAGCATGCACAGATCAACTGGCAGAGGTCTTCTCGAACATCTTCAACCTCTCCCTGCAGCAGGCCACTGTCCCTGCCTGTTTCAAGATGGCCAACGTCATCCCTGCATCTAAGAAGGCTCATGCAGCATGTCTTAATGACGACCACCCAGTGGCCCTAACTTTGGTGGTCATGAAGTGATTTGAAAGGCTGGTCATGTCATTAATCTACTCCACCCTCCCCACTATTCTTGACCCACTCCAATTTGCCTATTGGACCAATAGATCCACGTCAGATGCCATATCAGTGCCCTTCACTCCTCCCTAGAACATCTTGACACCAAGAACAGCTACATAAGAATCCTACTCATTGACTACAGTTCAGCCTTCAACACTATTATTCCCTCGAGACTGATTACTAAACTTAGTGATCTCGGCCTAAGCCCCACTCTCTGCAAGTGTATCCTCAGTTTCCTGACCCACAGGTCATAATCAGTGAAGATTGGGGACAATATTTCATCCTCACTAACACTCAACACTGGAGTCCCCCCAGTGGTGGGTACTCAGCCCCCTACTGTACTCGCTGTATATCTATGACTGTGTCACCAAATACCAGACTAATGCCATTTACAAGTTCGATGATGACACCATCATAGTCAATTGACTCTCAGATGGCAATGAAACAGACTACAGATGGGAGGTGGAAGACCTAGAAAAATGATGCACTGAGAACAACCTAGCTCTCAATGCCGGAAAACCAAGGAACTTATTATTGACTTTCGGTGGGATGTTATTCATGCCCCCCCCTGCACATTAACAGCACAGAGGTGGAACGAGTGGAGAGTGTCAAGCTCCTGGGAGTGGTCATCCACAACAAACTTTCTTGGACTCTTCAAGTGGATACACTGGTTACAAAGGCCCAACAATGTCTCTTCTTCCTCAGGCAGCTGAGGAAATTTGGCATGACAGCAAATACCCTTGTCAATTTTTGTAGCTGCGCCATGGAGAGCATTCTGTCTGGATGTATCACTACCTGGTATGGCAACTGTACCATTCAAGATTGGAGGCAGTTACAGAGAGTGGTGAACTTGGCCCGGACAATCACAAAGGCCAACCTCCCACCTATAGAATCCATCTACCAGGCCCGCTGTCAAGGAAAGGCCGCCTGCATTCTCAAAGATCCATCCCACCCTGGCAATGTTTTCCTACAACCTCTACCATTGGGGAGAAGGTACAGAATCCTGAACACATGCACCAGCCGGTTTTGCAACAGTTTCTTGTTAGAATACTGAGTGGACTCACAAACCCTTAACATTCGCCTGTGCTTCGGTGCACGTGATAATAAATTCATTTCAATTCAATTCCATGGGGAATTCAGGGGAAATGCCTTGATCAAGAAAGTGATGAGAATGTGGAACCCACGGTCACACAGTGTGATTGAGACAAATATATTGAAGAGGAAAGTGGAGACCCGAATGTTGGAGAAAGCAGCAGAGGGAGATAGTGACAAAGGATGGGTGTCTCTTTCACTGAACTAAACTGAAACATAATCCCTCACCGTCAGAAATATCACTCCGTCTGTTTGTTCCAATTGTTTTTCCAAGTTTGAGAGTTTCTGCTGAAGAGAATTTAAATTCTTTTGAATTTCACACAGATTTTGCTCCATTGCTTTGAGAATGTTTTCCTCTTGTTCCCTGAGATCTCGGAGTAAACTCTGCTCTTTCTCAGTCAGCATCTGGTGCATTTTAGTGAACTCAGATTTGATGTGAGTCTGCAGACTACTGGATTCCTCCTGTCAGGGGAAATATAAAAATAATATGTTTCTGCAAAATAAAAATAAATGAACAAATCAAATGTTGAAGCCGAACCCGGGGAGATTTTACCTGAATTTGGGAAATCTTCTGTTTCTGCTCCCGCTCCATTTCGAGAGCTGCTGATTTTTTCTCTGTGAGAGAATCCAAGGAAGATTTCACCCGATCCTGGGATTGGGAGAGAAAATCAGAAAATAAAAGTATTATTCATGAAAATGTGATGAAATAATCAGGGGATGGAATCTGTTTCCTTTTACCTTGTAGATTCCAACAGCTTCTTTTATCGGGATGAAGTTGTGAGATTTGTGTTCCCGGGAATCTCTACAAACCAGACAGATCAATTTCTTGTCAGTTTCACAAAACAGCTTCAGTTCTTCCTGATGTTCCTCACAGTGATGGTTACTTTCCTTCTCTTGTGGATTCAGATTTAATTTTCGAGCTTTCTCGGCCAGACTCGCTAAGGCCCGGTTTCCTCTGAGGTTTCTGTCCGGAAACTCCTGTCTACATTCCGGGCAGGAGTTTATCTCCTGCTTTTCCCAACTCTGGGTGATACAGGAGCGGCAGAAGTTGTGTTCACACTCCAGTGTCACCGGATCGGTGAAGAAATCCAGACAAATGGGACAGATTACCTCCTCGGTCCAACTCTGGACCTGCTGTCTGAAAGCCATGTTCACCCTCAGCACTTCCTGGTTCCAACCCCTTTCACTTTCACTGTCCCTGCGCTGCTGAACACATTCAGCTCAGGCAGCACCGAGATGGTGATAGTTCATACAGGGCTTCCTTTCTGTATCCACCGGTACCGTCCATCGCCGAGTCTCGGACTCATTCGCCGTCGGTTGGATGTGACTGGAGCAGCTCCCTCGGGTAAACTTTCCCCAAAATGGAATTAAACGGCACTTGAAAGCGACGCGATTTCTGTTGAGAAAACTTTGCGATGTCTCACCTTTGACCGTTTACAGAAAGGAAGAGGATGGCAGCTTCCGGAACAAGTTTACAACTTCAGTGAGAAATTACAATTGCAGCATTTCGGAAACAGTCACCGGGTGAAGAATGTTTTAATCTGAAATTATTTCTTCATCCCCGCCCCCACGTATGGGGAAAACAGGACCCCTCACTAACATTGGGAATGTTTTGGTCCGATATGATCCGGAATGTGGGTTATTGCAATGAAAGAAATTCTGGAGGGAAATTGTGAAAGAAAAATGCATTTACAGAAAATGTGAAAGAAAGTGCCCAGCGAGAGGCCACTCAGCCGGTCACTGATGGAGAAACTGGAAAAGTGAGCGCCAGTGTCATCCCACCTTCCCCCTTTTGGGATGTGGCCCTGTGAGGTGTGGGACATTTCCCAGTATGTTTAAACCTTGAGGGTTTCTGCCCCCATTCCGTTTTCAGGAAATGAGTTGCAGACCCCAAACCCCCAACACTGAGTGAAAAATATTCTCCCCACATTCTCTCCCCCGATCTCTGTTGGTACATAACTCACTGAAAGAAAATTACATTTTATTTTTGGTGGTGGTTTCTCAGCCTTTAAATATTAATTGTGTGTTGTAAAGCTCCTGGCCCTCCCATCAAGTGTTTTGTTCTGACAAGTCCATGTGAATGACATTCATTTTATCACATTATTGTTTCAACACGGTCTTTCTGTCCACTTCCCTCCTGTGAGTTGTCATGCTTAATGTTATTGCAAAACCCAGGAGGAGGTGGTGGGAATATGACTGGACCAGTAATCCCGACTGCTCATCGGGTCATACAGCTTGGAAATAACTTGTCCATCCCGACCAGATATCCTGGACTGATCTGGTCCCATTTGGCAGCATTTGGGCCATGTCTGTCTGAACCCTTCCTATTCAGGTACATCTCCAAATGCCTTTTAAAAGGTGTGATTGTGCCAGCCTCTACCACATCCTTTGACAGTTTGTTCCTTACACATACTGCCCTCTGCATAGGGGGGATTGCCCCTCAGACCCCTTTTGAATCTTCCCCCTCTCACCCTGCACCTATGCCCTTTAGTTTTGGACTCCCCTACCCTGGTTATCTGCCCTCTCCGTGCTCCTCTGGAGAGTTGCCCCTCAGCCTCTGCTGCTCCAGGGAGGGAAGTCCCAGTCTGTCCCTGTGGCTCAGGGCCTCCACTCCCAGCAACATCCCTGTGAAACTTTTCTGAACCATTTCAAGATTAGCAGCATCTTTCCTATAGTAGGGAGACCAGAGTTGAGAGCAATATTCTCAAAGTGGCCTCACCAATGTCCTGTGGGGGATCTGGGTTCAAATCTCATGAGAATATTAATTCAATTTATAAATCAGGAGACTGAAGCTTGTCTTAGTCATGGTCACCCATCCGGTTTCACCAATGTCCTTTTGGGGACCAATCTGCCATCCTCGCCTTCCATGTGACTCCAGACACACAGCAATATGGTTGGCTCTTCATTGCCATCTGAAATGGCTGAGCGAGTCACTTACTTCAAGGGCAATTAGGAATGGGATGGGCAATAAATGCTCGTCAACTTCTTGTAAAGAATTTTTTAAATTGAATGTGCTGATGAGATTAAAAACTAATAATGGGAGACATTGGGAAGGCTGACCATAGTCAGATTTCATATCCATCAGTTCCAAGCTGATGTGTTGGATGGAAATTGCAGAAGCACTGGCTGTCATCTTCCACTTCTTTCAAGCAGTGGTGACAGACAACTGGAGAATTGTAAATGTTGGTTCAAAAGAGGGTTTCGGGATGAACACAGCAATTGCACGTCAGTCAGTGTAACCTCAGTGGTGTGGAAACGTCTAAAGCCAAAGGGGGCAAGGAACTTCAGCTGCATAGAGAGATTGGAGAAGTTGGGACTATTTCTGTTGGAGAAGAGGAGGAAAAGAGGAGATTTGATGGAGTTTTGAAAATCATGATTTTGGCAGGAGTTGATAAGGGAACATTGAAAACAGAACACAGATTGAAATAAGCGATAAAAGAAATGATACAAGAAACCTTTTACACTGTGGTTTTGGTTCACAGTGGTTCAGCGAAGCAGGTTATCTGAGGGTACAATGGCATCTCGATCACTGGGGCAGTGGGTCAAGGAATGGCAGATGGAGTCTAATTCTGATAAATGTCAGGGTGTAGCATTTTGGTAAAACAAACCAGGGCCGGACTTACACAGTTAATTGTAGGACCATAGGAAGTGTTGTCAAACAGAGAGGTCCGAGGAAAAGATACACTTTTGCTTGAAAGTGGTGTCACAGGTAGACAGGATGGTGAAGGCAGTGTTTGGTATGTTTGCCTTCATCATCAGTGCATTGAGGACAGGAGTTGGGACGTCATGTCACAGGTGTACAAGACATTGGTATGGCCACATTTGGAGGACTACATTCAATTCTGGTCACCCTGCCATAGGAAGGATGGTATTAACCTGGAAAAGGTGCAAAAACAACTAAAATGAGACTGGGAGGTTTGAGTTGTAAGGAGAGGCTGGATCGACACGGAGCATAGGCGGCTGAGGGGTGACTTTATGGAAGTTTATAAAATCATGAGGGGTGCAGATAGAGCGACCAGACCAGGTCTTTCCCCATAGCAGGGAAGTCCAAAACTAGAGGGTATCAGTTTACGGAGAGGAGAGAGATTTAAAAGCGACATGCGGTGTCAACTTTTTCTCCCAGAAGTTGGTATGCTAATAGAACAAGCTGACAGATGAAGTGGTGGAGGCGGATACAATTACAACATTTAAAAGACATTTAGACAGCTACATGGGTAAGAGAGGTTTACAGGGATATGGGCCAAACGCAGACAAATAGGGCTAGTACAGTTTAGGAAACCTGGTCAGCATGAACGGGTTGGGCTGAAGGGTCTGCTTCCACGCTGTATGACTCTGTGACTCTGCACTCCCTCAGGGAGGTCAGTGCAATCCTCAAGGAATTCTTGTTATTGGCTGCTCTCGGCCCCGCCCACTCTGAGAGGCGGAGACAGCCCCCAGAGCAGAATGAGGAATAAACAGCGTTAGAGCAGCGACAGGGAATCCCTGTGACAATGACTTCTTCCGTTTCTGAAAGAAATAACCTAAAAGTTGAAGATCTAAAAGTTGAAGTTCTAAATTAGAGAAAGGTTCATTTTGATGGTATTAGGCAAGAACTTTCAAAAGCTGATTCGGGGGGAGATGTTCACAGGTAAAGGGACGGCTGGAGAGTGGGAAGCCTTCAGAAATTAGATAATGTGAGTTCAGTGACAGTATATTCCTGTTAGGTTGAAAGGAAAGGGTGGTAGGTATAGGGAATGCTGGATAACTTGAAGAAATTGAGGGTTTGGTGAAGGAAAAGGAAAAGTATAGACAGGATAGATCGAATGAACTCTTAGAAGAGTATAAAGGTGGTAGGAGTATACTTAAGAGGGAAATCAGGGGGGTAAAAAAGCAACATGAGATAGCTTTAGCAAATAGAATTAAGGAGAATCCAAAGAGTTTTTACAAATGCATTAAGGACAAAAGGGTAACTCGGGACTGATTAGAGCCCCTCAAAGATCAGCAAAGTGGCCTTAGTGTGGAACCGCAGGAAATGGGGGAGATACTAAATGAGCATTTTGCATCAGTATTTATTGTGGAAAAGAGTATGGAAGATATAGAATGAAGGGAGACAGATGGTGACATCTTGAAAAATGTCCATATTACAGAGGAGGAAGTGCAGGATGTCTTGATTTGGAGATGCCGGTATTGGACTGGAGTGTACAAAGTTAAAAATCACACAACACCAGGTTATAGTCCAACAGGTTTAATTGTAAGCACACTAGCTTTCATAGCGACGCTCCTTCATCAGGTGATAGTGGAGGGCTCGATCGTAACACAGAATTTATAGCAAACATTTACAGTGTGATGTAACTGAAATTATACATTGAAAATTTGATTGTCTGTTAAGCCTTTCATCTGTTAGAATACAGTGATAATTTCACTTCTTTCATGTGTAAATCATAAAACCTTTTTTTTAAAAGTTGCATTCTCGGGTTAGCTGTTAACAATGGTGATAGCTGGACAATATGTTGAAGGTGTTAGCCCCCTGTGTTCTCTGTCTATGACCTGATGTTTAGATTGATTCTAATATAAAAAGTGAGATAACAGAGTTTTACATAAATTCATGCAGTTTTTGAGCTCAGCGTTCTACATGAATGTATGCAGTTTTTGAGCTGGATACAATGTAACTCTGCAAGTACAAATTCACCCCACAAAATAAATGTGTGCATATGGGTCTTTGTCTGTCTGTGTCTGTCTGTCTGGGGTGGGAGTTGTGAGTGTGAGAAAGTGTGTGTGTGTGTAGTGAGTGCAGAGTGTCTTAAGTCTGTGAGGGGGTGCATGTGGGAGTGTGTGTCTATAAGAGTGTGTGTGGGTGTCTGTATGCGCGTCTGTGTGTACCTGTGTCCGTGCGTATGTGTATGTGTGTGTGTGTGTGTTTGTGTATGTGTGTGTGTGTAGTGCAATGGTGGTCACCTGTAATGTGACATGAACGCAAGGTCCCGGTTGAGGCCCTCCCTGTGGGTACCGAACTTAGCTATCAACCTCTGCTCGGCCACTTTTCTCTGCTGCCTGTCCCGAAGTCCACCTTGGAGGATGGTCACCCGAAGGTCCGAGGCTGAATGTCCTGGACCACTGTAGTGTTCCCCAACTGGGAGGGAACCCTCCTGTCTGTTGATTGTTGTGCGGTGCCCATTTATCCGTTGTCGTAGCCTTTGCTCGGTTTCCCCAATGTACCATGCCTCCGGGCATCCTTGCCCGCAACATATAAAATAGACAATGTTGGCTGAGTCACATGAGTACCTGCCATGTGCAAGGTGGGAGGTGTTGCCACGCGTAATAGTGGTATCTATGCCCACAATCTGACACGTCTTGCAGCGTCCATCGTGACAGGGTTGTATGGAGTTGTCCTGAGTGCCAGGCAGTTTGAGGTTTGGCAGTTGTTTAAAGGCAAGTAGTGGAGGTGTGGGGAAGGTCTTGGTGAGATGCTCATCCTCATTGATAATGTTTTGCAGGTCACGAAGAACATGGCATAATATTTCAGCCCCTGGGAAGTACTGAACAATGAAGGGTACCCTGTCAGTTGCAGCACGTGTCTGTCTCCTGAGGAGGTCATTACGGTTCCTTGCTGTGGCACTTCGGAACTGGTGGTCGATTAGTTGAGCATCGTACCGCGTTCTTGTGAGGGCATCCTTGAGTACTTCCAGGTGCCCGTCACGTTCCTCCTCATCTGAGCAGATCCGGTGTATCCGGGAATGGCTGTTTTAACATGTTTTGGGTGGAAGCTGGAGAAGTGTAGCATTGTGAGGTTGTCTGTGGGTTTGCAGTAGAGTGTGGTGCTGAGGTGTCCATCTATGTAAATGTCCATGTAAATGTCTATGTAAATGTCCATGTATGTAAACTCTGCTATCTCACTTTTTAGACTAGAATCAATCTAAACATCAGGTCATTGACAGAGAACACAGGGGGCTAACACCTTCAACATATTGTCTAGCTATCACCATTGTTAACAGCTAACCCGAGAATGCAACTTTTAAAAAAAGGTTTTGTGATTTACACATGAAAGAAGTGAAACTATCACTGTATTCTAACAGATGAAAGGCTTAACAACAATCAAATTTTCAATGTATAATTTCAGTTACATCACACTGTAAATTTTTGCTATAAATTCTGTTACGATCGAGCCCTCCACTATCACCTGATGAAGGAGCGTCGCTCCGAAAGCTAGTGTGCTTCCAATTAAACCTGTTGGACTATAACCTGGTGTTGTGTGATTTTTAACGTTGGATGTCTTGAAATGCATAAAAGTGGATAAATCCTCAGGACCAGATCAGGTGTACCCTCGAACTCTGTGGGAAGGTAGGGAAGTGATTGCTGGGGCCCTTGCTGAGATATTTGTATCATCGATAGTCGTAAGTGAGGTGCTGAACGTCTGAAGGTTGGCGAACATACTGCCACTGTTTAAGAAAGATGGTAAGGACAAGCCAGGGAATTATAGACCAGTGAGCCTGACATTGGTGGTAGGCACGTTGTTGGAGGGAATCCTGAGGGATGGGATGTACATACATTTGGAAAGGCAAGGACTGATTAGGGATAGTCAACATGGCTTTGTGCGTGGGAAATCATGTCTCACAAACTTAATTGAGTTTTTAGAAGAAGTAACAAAGAAGATTGATGAGGGCAGAGTAGTTGCCGTGATCCATATGGACTTCAGTAAGGCGTTCAACAAGGTTCCCTATGAGAAACTGGTTAGCAAGGTTAGATCTCATGGAATACAGGGAGAACTAACCATTTGCCAGAGGAAGTGGTGGAGGCTGGTACAATTGCAGGATCTAAAAGGCATCTGGATGGGTATATGAATAGGAAGAGTTTGGAGGGATATGGGCCGGGTGCTGGCAGGTGGGAATAGATTGGGTTGGGATATCTGGTCAGTATGGATGAGTTGGAATGAAGGGTCTGATTCTGTGCTGTACATCTCTGTGACTATATGACCCGATGATGCTGATCATGTCTCATTGTTGTCATTGTCTTTTGTTCATGATCTCAGTCCATGTTGGAGGCAGCTCTATTGTCCCTCTTACAGGAAAGATGTTGTGAAACTTGAAGAAGTTCAGAAAAGATTCACAAGGATATTGCCAGGGTTGGAGGGTTTGAGCTATTGGGAGAGACATAATAGGCTGAGGTTGTTTCCCTGGAGCTTTGGAAGCTGATGGGTGATCTTATAGACGTTTATAAAATCATGAGGGGTATAGATAGGATAAATAGATGAGGTCTTTTCCCTGGGATGGGTGAGTCGAGAACAGAGGGCATCAGATTAGAATGTGAGGGGAAAATTTAAAAGGACCTAAGGGACAACTTGATGTATGAACAAAGAAAGTCTGTGTCTGGTGTTGGTTTGAAATACTCACAACATCAATCACTTTGATCGAGGCTCCATTTGAACCATTTCTCTTGTTGTTATGGGATTTTTATTTGTATCTCTGTCTACTTCCTCCAGTCCAAAACCCAACTTTACTCTGGGTGGCACAGTGGCACAATGGTTAGCACTGCTGCCTCACAGTGCCAGAGACCCAGGTTCTCTTCCCACCTCAGGCAACTGTCTGTGTGGAGTTTGCACATTTTCCTGTGTGTCTGCGTGGGTTTCCTCTGGATGTTCTCTGGTTTCCTGCCAGAGTCTAAAAATGTGCAGGTTAGGTGAATAAACTATGCTAACTTGCCTGTCGTGTTAGGTGAAGGGGTAAATGTAGGGGAATTGGTCTGGATGGGTTGCTTTTCAGAGGGTCGGTGTGGACTTGTTGGGCCAACTGTAAGTAATCGAATCTAATGTTCAGTGAGAGGGGTTGAAGTCCCTCAGAGGGTGAGTCTGGTGAATAGATCGTCAGCAACAAGGAACTGGTGGAGGCAGAGAATATGTGTGTCTGTTTTCACTGGAGAAGACACAACTGAAATCTAAAAAATATTTTGAATCCTTGCTAGAGGTTTGGGGGAGGGTGAGACTGCTGAGAATCCCAATGACTGGGCAAAAGGTACTGGGAAAACCATGAAAACCGAATATCCCAAGTCCTCTGGACCTGATAGGCTGTCTCCCAGGGTCTTCAAATGTAGTGGCTGCAGAGATAGTGGATGCGACGGGTGTGAACCTTCCCAAACTTTCCCAGGGTCTGGAAAGGTTCCAGTAGATTGGAACATCATTAATGTGACATCTCTGTCCAAGGAAGAATATTCACAGAGAGCAGGAAACTAGGGTTCAGTGAGCTGAAGGTTTTGAAACACAGCACAAAAACACAGCTTTCTTTTTGAGCAATAACCCGCAAACCACAAGCTGGGCAACAACTTACTTTAACCCAAGAAGTGGTGTGTACAGTTCTGGGTGCCATATAATGAAGAGAATGGGAATGCACTGGACAGAGTACAGAAGAGATTGACAAGAATGGTTCCTGAAACAAGACCCTTCAGTTGTGAAGAAAGATTAAATAAGTTGGGGTTAATTTCCTTGGGGGGGCAGAAATCGAAGAGGTGATTTGATGGAAGTCTTCAAAATCATGGACGGTTTGGAAAGAGTAGAGAAGGAACACTGGTCCCAGCTTTGATTGGACGTAGAGCCAGGGGCTGCCGTTTTAAAGGAATTTGCAAAACAAGCAAATTCAAAGTGAGAGGAAAGGTTTTGACTCAGTGAGTGGCTCAGGCCCAGTGTGTACTGCCTGGGGGTGTGGTGGAGGAAGATTAAATTTCCACATTAAACAATGTACAGAGTTATGAGGAAATGAGAAGGTATCGACACGGAGTTAAAATGCTCAGAGAGCAGTGCTAAACATAATGGGCTGAATGGCTACTTCCTGCACTGGAACAATTCTGTGAATCTGTAATTAACCACATTCACAAAGTGAAAGGGGAAGATTTTTGAAGAGGAAAAGGGATGACTCTTTAGAATTGAAATGAGGAGGAATTTCTTCAGATAGAGAGTGGTTAATTTGTGGAACACATTGCACAACAGGGTCCACAGCAGTGGAGGCCATGTCATTGAGTGTATTTTAGACAGAGATATGTAGGTTCATAATTAGTCAAAGGTCAGTGGGTGAAGGCAGTCGAATGTGGCTGATAAACATGACAGTCATGATCGATTGGTGGAACAAACTCGATGTGCTGAGTGGTCTAATTCTGCTCCTATCTTACAGTCCTGTGGTCTCTAACATACTTGAATTGTTCAGTTTGCTTTTTCGACTGAGCCTGATCACTTTGAGAAGTGGACTTCCTGTTCCATTCCTGAACCTGTTTACATTTTGTTCATCATCCCACCCACAAATCATTATTATCTGTCATCTCAAATTCCCCAAATTGAAAAACGTGCTCCACAAGAAAAGTTACAGGACTGAGCATGATCGACATTACTTGGAGCTGATTCTTTAAAACAAAACCTGTCTGCCATGTCTTTACATTGAAGAATGCAGAAACAGCAAGGAGCAAGTTACTTGTGGAAAACTCTCAGAGTGGGGGAAAGGTCCTCCTGCACAATCGCAGTTTCACATCTGTTTTTAAATCAACAAAGAAATCATTGTAGGAAAATCCGAGTCTATTGTTATACTTAGATACTTTGTAGATTCATTTTGAGGGTAAAATGTGCATTTAACATTAAAACACTAAAAAAAACCCCAGTTAACAAAAATATCTAACTCAAAATGTAGAAAGTAAAACTGTTACAGATATTTCATTTGAATCTCCTGCCTCCTCTTAAGCGCCAATGAACATGTTGTTAACAAATACATTCACATCCTCATAACAAATCCAGGTGATTTCATCACTCACAGTCATTCAAGAAATAAAACCAGAAAATTCGGGAAATGTGAGGGGATTGTGTTTGGCCATGAGGTCACAGATTGGAGCTGGATATAATTCTGCTGCTGCTGATGGCCCACAGCACCTCAGGGATTTCCTGTTCTGAGTCCTTTGATCTTTTGGAAAGCGATCCCATTCAGCATAGTGATAGTGCTGCACAACACAACAGGGGGGATTGTCAATGTGATGACTGGATTTTCTCTCCAAAAGAGCTGTGTTCTGGTTCCTTCTTCTGATACTACCATGGTCAGATGTATTTCTGACGGCTGGGTCAGTGGCGATGAGGTTCACTATCTGTTTTGCTCTTGCTGGTTCCTTCAACATCTGTCACTGACCAAGTCAAACTGTTCGATCCTTTGGGACTGAGCCAGTTCAATGGATAATGGTGCTCACCAGCCAGGTCTTGGTGATGGACATTGAAGTCCAGACCTAGAATACCTTCTGTACATTTTCCACCCTCAGTGATTGTTCAAGTTGACTCTTTGGCCAGATTGAACCTGTACCTATGAGACATCATGGGGTCCCAATTCAATGCCAAGATTCCCAGGGCAATCATTTCTGCCTCTATACCACTGCACTGTAACCTCTGGTGATGTGTCCTGTTGAATGATGAGGTTGCTGTCTTGGACAGAGGATTAACAGGCTGTTGGTCGATGACTCCATGGAATAGCTCTCCCAATTCTGGCACAAGCCCTGAGTCATTAGTAAGGAATGTTTCGCTTGTTGACAGGACTGTGTGTGCCATTGTCATTTCCAGAGGCTGGATTAATGCCAGTGGTCCATCTGATTTTATTCTTTGTTGGTCTTTTCTGCAGTGGGAGGACTGAGGGATGTCTGACACATTAGTCAGAGCATTGGCCTGGACTCATGGATGACACTTTCAGTGACACCATCACTGCCTTCCCCTTTGGTAACTGGTTACTTTTCAAACTGTAGGGAGGTCGACATTGGTGTTTCTTAATGCTCAGTGCTCAGTGTGTGATTAAGATCGTCTGCAGAAGGAATGTCCTGAGGTAACAGGGTTAATTGCAGGAAAGTTGTGATTTGAACAACAGTTAAAACTAAATGAAACAAAGAACAGAGAAGCTACTCCTGCTCAGAAGGCAATCTACAGACTCGATGACTCCAGAAGGGAATCAATGTTGTGGATGAATGGATCGAAATGGTTATCAATGATGTCACACCAGATACTCGACAAGATAGAAAATCCCACAAGATTCATCTTCAGGATCTTTCAGTCCAAACTCTTCAAAGATGAATGCGGCATAAGGGTCGAACACTGGACATCCAGAGACAGACATTGCTGGGGATAATCACAGCTACATTCCACCAATAATTGGTATATATTAATAGGTAAGTTGAGTTGTGAGGTTTAATGTGCTTACTTGAGGAGTCGTATTTTGGTTCCTGCGAGTAATAACGTTTAAGTAATTGTTTCAGTATTTGATTATCTGTGATATTTCTTAATAAGTAACCAAATTAATGGTACCTTCTGGTTGCTTGCACATAATCTTTGTGTCAGAGGGAGGAACATGGGTTGAAAACAACTGTCGGAGTCATTACAAAGGAATGAGAGCAGAGCCGGCTGGAGTGGACTGAGAAAGGAGATCGAGCAGAAAGAGTGGTTGAGAAACAATGGCAGACATTGAAGAAAATGGCCAATGGCTGACAGGAAGATAAATTCCAGTGAAGAAGAGTATTCTAGAGAGGGATAAGCAAACTATGTTTATCTAGGGATATTCAGGATAGCATCAAATGAAAAGGATAAAATATATAATGTGGCCAAGACCTGTGGCAATCCAGAGAGTTGGGAAGTTTTAAAAAGCACAAACTAAAATCTAAAGAGGGAGAAAATAAATGTTCAGAGAAATCTTGGAAATAATATCAATATGGACAGCAAGGATTTCTCCAAATATATAAAAATGAAGGAAGAAGCAAAAGTGACGTTACATCCCTGAGAGAGTGAAGCTGGGGAAAGAATAAACGGGAATTAGGAAATGGCAGCTGAGTGGAGAAAAAAAACATTTTAAAGAGTCTTCATGTGAGAAGACACTGATATCATTCAAAATAATATTAAATATTCAAGGACAAGAGGAGAAGAAATAAATTCAATAACTATCACTCGCGAAACATTGCTTGGGAATTTAATGGAGCTAAATGCTACATAGAATCATAGTCATGGATTGATAAATCCCCTTGACTCAATTGGGTGCTGCCTGGCATATGGCAGGAGATAGTTACCAAGATAGAAGATGCTTTGGCACTAATCTTCCAGGAATCTCAGATTCTGGAAAAGTTCCAGAGAATGGCAAAACATAAGACCTTTATTTTTAAATGGAAAGAGATTGAAAACAGGTTACTCTTAGGCAGTTAGTTTAAAATCTGCTGTCAGGAAAATGTTAGCATCAGCCATAAAAGATGCAATGGCAAAGCATAATATGACCAAGCAACGTCAACTTGATTTCATGAAGGGGAAATTATGCCTGACAAGTTTACTCAGATTTTTTGATGCAATTATATGCAGGATAAATAAAGGGAAAGCAGATAATGGAATTAAACTTGGATTGCGAGAAAGTATTTTGTAAGGTGCCACAGGTTAAGCAGCTTCATCAGATAGAGATAGTATATTAGAATGGATAGACAATCGGTAAACTAGAAAATCAGAGCAGGAGAGACAAATGGGAGGGGGTGGTGCTGGGGAGAAGGTGACTGAGAGTGCAGGAGGTGGATGGAGGTGGGGGTAATGGTGATAGGTCGGAGGGGAGGGTGGAGTGGATAGGTGGAAGGAAGATGGATAGGTAGGACAGGTCATGAGGACTGTGCTGAGCGAACGTTTGGAACTGAGATAAGGTTGGGGGAGGAGAAATAAGGAAATCCACATTGGTGCCATGGGTTGGAGGGTCCTGATGAGGCATGTTTCCTCCAGGCATTGGGTGATAAGGGAGTGGTGATGGAGGAGGCCTGGGACCTGACATTTTCTACAAACCCACCAACTCCCACAGCTACCTGAATTACACCTCCTCCTACGAAAATGCTATCCCGTATTCCCAATTCCTCCGCCTCCACCGCATCTGTTCCCAGGAGGACCAGTTCCACCACAGAACACACCAGATGGCCTCCTTCTTTAAAGTCCGCAATTTCCCCTCCCATGTGTTTGATGATGCCCTCCAGCACATCTCATTCACTTCCCGTACCCCTGCACTTGAACCCCAGTCCTCCAATAACAAGGACAGAACCCCCCCACCCCCAGTCCTCACCTTTGACCCCACCAACCTCTGTACACATCACATCATCCTCCGCCATTTCTATTATCTACAAATGGACCCCATTCTCTCCCCATCCCGTCCACTTTCCATAAAGACCATTCCCTCCCCGATTACCTCTCCAAGTCCACCTCCTCCTCCCCCGCCCGCCAACAATCCATCCTCCCATCCCGGCACCTTCCCCTGCCACAGTACGAGTTACAAAACTTGCGTCCACATCTCCCCCCTCATCTCCGTCCAAGGCCCCAAAGGAGCCCTTCCACATCCAAAGTTTCACCTGCATTTTCACACACGTTATTCACTATATCCGTTGCTCCCAATGCGGTCTCCTCTAGATAGGGTAGCCAGGACAGCTACATGCAGAACACTTGAAGGGCTTTTGCCCGAAATGTCGATTCTCCTGCTCTTCAGATGTTGCTTGACCTGCTGTGCTTTTCCAGTGCAACACTCTCGACTCTGATCTTCAGAATCTGCAGGCCTCACTTTTGCCTAATAAATCAGAGGGTTGGGATAACAGGGACATTTTCAAAATGGATATTAGTGAAGTACTTTAGGAA
This sequence comes from Chiloscyllium punctatum, assembly GCF_047496795.1. Lineage (NCBI taxonomy): Eukaryota > Metazoa > Chordata > Chondrichthyes > Orectolobiformes > Hemiscylliidae > Chiloscyllium > Chiloscyllium punctatum. The sequence goes on along the minus strand of NC_092768.1, from coordinate 22,977,313 downwards.
TTACTGCTGGGCTACGATTAATAATCTATATTAATGACTTGGCTGAGGAAAATTAATGTAATGTTGCCAAGTAGATGGAAAAGCAAGTGGTGAGATTGACATAAAAAACTTGCACAGGAATATAGGAAGTTCAGGGAGTAGGCAAAACTTGTCACAAGGAATATAGTGTGGGAAAATGTGAGGTCATGCACTTTGGTAGGAAGAATAGAAGAGCTCAATATTATGCTCAAATGGAAAAAATAGACTGCAGAAAGCAACAGTACACAGGGGTTTCAGAGACCTTGGGCAGGAATCACAAAAAAGCTAACATTCAAATTCAATGGGAAGTCAATTGGAATATTGCCAAGAGAATGTGAAAGCAAGGAAGATTTTGCTTAAAAGCATGAGTCAGATCACATCTGGAATACTGTGAACAGGTTTGGGCGCTTTATCAAAGGAAAGGTATACTGACATTTGACATCGAATGAAACCCTGCCAGTCTTGTCCCTCTCTCAAACCTAGTTTCTGTAATAGCTACAACATCATAGTATTTTGTATTTGTATTAATCCAAGCTCTAAGGTCACCTGCCTTACCTGTTATACTCCTCACATGAAAACAAGAATATCTCCAGTGGACCACCTTTCCTACCATGTTCAGGAACCTCTCCCTGTCCATTCTTCCACTTAGCATTACTGCCATTTTACATGTTGACCTATTGCTCTGGTGCCCGCCCATCTCATTTGGATAATCGAGGTTCCCCTGTAATCTGTATGTATCACCACTTCAACCGGGACAACACATCCATCTTAGGACAAGCCAAACACAGACACGCACGAGAATTCCTAGAAGCATGGCATTGCAACTGGAACTCTATCAACAAACACATCAAGTCAGAACCCATCTACCACCACCTGAGAAAAATAACAGGAAATGACATCACCACAGGAAGTGACATCACCAACCCAAAGAAACCCAAATATATAAATAGAAAGCAGGAACCAGCAGCAGTGTTTCACCTGGAGGCCCACTGTAGATGTTACTTAGTAGGGTAACGAAACGTCTGGAAATGAATCTCCCAACTCAGCAAGCAAACCTACATCCAGGACCTCAACTGGAGCTACAAGTCTTCTCAAAACTCACTAACTGATGTACTTAACTGTGATATCTTCCTGTTCCACACTCTAATCTTCAAAATTAAAAATCACATAACACCAGGTCATAGTCCAACAGGTTTAATTGGAAGCATTAACTTTCAGAGCAGTGCTCCTTCATCCAGTGGTTGACCACCCGATAAAGGAGCGCTGCTCCAAAAGCTACTACTTCCAATTAAACCTGTTGGACTATGACCTGGTGTTATGTGATTTTTAACTTTAGATTAGATTACTTACAGTGTGGAAACAGGCCCTTCAGCCCAACAAGTCCACACCACCCCCGCCGAAGCGCAACGCACCCATACCCCTAACCTACACTACAGGCAATTTAGGATGGCCAATTCACCTGACGTACACATCTTTGGACTGTGGGAGGAAACCGGAGCATCCGGAGGAAACCCACGCAGACACGGGGAGAACGTGCAAACGCCACACAGTCAGTCGCCTGAGGTGGGAATTGAACCCAGGTCTCTGGCGCTGTGAGGCAGCAGTGCTAACCACTGTGCCACCGTGCCGCCCAAATCTTTGTACACCCCAGTCCAACACCAGCATCCCCAAATCTAATCTTCGAACTTTTCTATCTCTGTGGCTGACATCTCTATCTTCTTGACATCATTCAATGTTTTAGGCTCACCCACTTTATGACAGACAATTCCACAGGCTTCCAACAGTCTGGTACTTGGGGCTCCCATTGACCCCTCCCCTTCCCTATACCTGGGAGGTTTCTGTTACAAAGTCTTTCCATTTCTTTCTCCAACAGACGTGAAAAGAGTAAACATGTTCACAACAACAGCTCCTTCCTGAAAAATTAACTTTCACTTTTCAGTGAATTTACAAATAGATCGATGACCCTTGGAGCTTTCTCAGGCACACGGTACAGGACCGCCACCAGCTGGCGAGGGACGGTACTGCAGCCCAAAATCTAAGTCATAATTATATCGAGCTGATGGTACAGTCACACAATCATATCCTGGGAATGCCGGAAATCAGAAATAAATTAACAAAATCCCCCGCAGGTCAGGATTTGTATCTAATTTATTTACGATTTGGTTGTGATGTTACAAAGTATAATCTCAGAATTTAAAGACACATTTTGATTTGGAGCATTATATTTCAGAAGTGATTAGAGGTCGGTAGCCAGTGGTGTGCCGCAAGGTTTGATGCTGGGTCCACTGCCTTTCATCATTTATATAAATTTTTAAGTGTGAACACAGGAGGTACAGTTCATAAGTTTGCAGATGTCACCAAAATTGAAGGGTCAGTTGACAGTGAAGAAGGTTACCTCAGAGTGTGATGGGCTCTTAATCAGATGGGCCAAGGAATGGAGTTTAATTTAGATGCATGCGAGGTGCTGCATTTTGGAAAAGCAAATTCGGGCAGGTCTTATACACTTAATAGTAAGGTCCTGGGGAGTGTTGCTGAACAAAGAGACCTTGAAGTACAGGTTCATGGTTCCTTGGAAGTGGAGTCGCAGGTAGATAGGATAGTGAAGAAAGCGTTTGATATGTTTTCCATTATTGACCAGTACATTGAGTATAGGAATTGGGAGCTCATGTTGCGGCAGTAGAGGACATTGGTTAGGCCACTTTTGGAATATTGTGTGCAATTCTGGTCTCCCATCCTATAGGAAGGATGTTGTGCAACTTGAAAGGGTTCAGAAATGATTTACAAGCTTGTTGGCCAGGTTGGAGGGTTTGAGCTATAGGCTGGGGCTGTTTTCCCTGGAGCATTGAAGACTGAGAGAGACCTTATAGAGGTTAATAAAATCATGAGGAGCATGGATAGGGTAAATGAACAAGGTCTTTTTCCTGGGGTGCAGAGTCCAGAACTAAAGGGCATAGGTTTAGAGTAAGAGGGGAAAGATTTAAAAGGGACCGAAGGGGCAACTTTTTCAAGCAGAGGGTGTTGCATGTTCGAAATGAGCTGCCAGAGGAAATGTTGGAGGCTGTTGCAATGACAATATTTAAAGGCATTTGGGTGGGTATATTAATAGGAAGGGTTTTGAGGGATGTGGGCCAAGTGCTGGCCAATGAAACTGGACTAATTTAGGATATCTGTTTGGCATGGATGAGGTGGACTGAAGGGTCTCTTTCTGTGACAAAAACCTCTATGACTCCGTTTCGTGACACGCTGTTGTCAATGGAGGTTTCTGACCCTAATCTCTGACCAAAACCCTAACACCAGGAAATCCCCGGCAATTACAGACCAGTCAGTCTCACGTCTGTTGTCCGCAAGGTGTTAGAAAGGATTCTGAGGGATAGGATTTATGACCATCTCGAAGAGCATGGCTTGATTAAATGCAGTCAGCACGGTTTTGTGAGGGGCAGGTCATGCCTCACAAACCTTATTGAGTTCTTTGAGGATGTTACTAGACAAGTTGATGAAGGTCGAGTGGTAGATGTGGTGTATATGAACTTCAGCAAGGCATTTGATAAGGTTCCCCATGGTAGGCTCATTCAGAAGGTCAGGAGGAATGGGATACAGCGAAATTTAGCTACCTGGATACAGAATTGGCTGGTCGATAGAAGACAGCAAGTGGTAGTGGAAGGAAAGTATTCTGCCTGGAAGTCAGTGGTGAGTGATGTTCCACAGGGCTCTGTTCTTGGGCCTCTACTCTTTGTAATTCTTATTAATGACTTGGATGAGGAGATTGAAGGATGGGTTAGCAAGTTTGCAGACGACACAAAGGTTGGAGGTGTCATTGACAGTATAGAGGACTGTTGTAGGCTGCAGCGTGACATTGACAGGATGCAGAGGTGGGCTGAGAGGTGGCAGATGGAGTTCAACCTGGATAAATGCAAAGTGATGCATTTTGAAAGGTTGAATTTGAAAGTTGAGTACAGGATTAAAGACAGGATTCTTGGCAGTGTGGAGGAACAGCGGGATCTTAGTGTGCAGGTACATAGATCCCTTAAAATTTCCACCCAAGTGGACAGGGTTGTTAAGAAAGCATATGGTGTTTTGGCCTTCATTAACAGGGGGATTGAGTTTAAGAGCCATGAGATCTTGTTGCAGCTCTATAAAACTTTGGTTAGACCGCACTTGGAATACTGTGTCCTGTTCTGGTCGTCCTATTATAGGAAAGATGTGGATGCTTTGGAGAGGGTTCAGAGGAGGTTTACCAGAATGCTGCCTGGAATGGAGGGCTTATCTTGCAAAGAGAGGTTGACTGAGCTCGGACATTTTTCATTGGAAAAAAGAAGGAAGAGAGGGGACCTAATTGAGGTGTACAAGATATTGAGAGGCATAGATAGAATTGATAGCCAGAGACTTTTTCCTAGGGCATAAATTGTTAACACAGGGGGGTCATAGTTTTAAGCTGTTTGTAAGAAAGTATAGAGGGGTGTCAGAGGTGAGTTCTTTACACAGAGTTGTGAGAGCATGGAATGCGTTGCCAGCAGCAGTTGTGGAAGTGAGGTCATTGGGGATATTTAAGAGACTGCTGGGCATGCATATGGTCACAGAAATTTGAGGGTTCGTACATTAGGTTTACCTTATATAAGGATCAATGGTCGGCACAACATCGTGGATTGAAGGGCCTGTTCTGTGCTGTACTGTTCTATGTTCTACCTCCAAGGGGGTGGTCAATGTGATGTCAGGGAGGCCCAATCCCTTTAACAACAGATTCTCAGAAACAGGTTTTTATCCCAAGTCCAGAAGAAAGGATAAAGTTTCCCAGTGAATTTATTTCCAGTGAAGGTGTGGAGATGGGACTTGGTGTCCGCGTTGTAAAATGAAACTGTCCCAGATTCATAACTGAGATAAACTCCCACCTTCCTGGGGAACTGATCGATAAGGAGAGGGGATCGAGGAGAAGAGTTTATATAAAACTGATCCCCATCCCGCCCCATGGTCCAGAATCCATTCTCCGGGATCAGACTGACCCCTCTCTTCCTCTCCACAGACTCTGAGGCTACTCCCAGACTCCAGCTCCAATTCACCACTTCCACCTCCCAGTAATGTCTCCCCGATGTGAATCCCTCTGATCCCAGGGCACAGAGACAGTTTGTAAACCTCTTTTCGGTGTCAGGGAGACTCCTTCGGCTCCGGGTCAATCTCAAACTCTTCAGATCCTCAGAGACCTCGAGCTGGGGATTCGCTGTTTCCACATCCAGGGTCATAGAGACTGGGAGAGAAACACAGAGAATTAGAGACAGTCCCTGGGTCTGTGGCTAGGTGGTTGGGGGGGGTTCAGGAATTGTGTATGAGAGAATGTGTGCATCTGCGAGGGTGGGGGGAGATGTTCATGCATGTGTATGTTGGTAGGGAGGGAGATGTGTGTGGGCGAGAGTGTGGTGCTGGAAAGGCATAGCAGATCAGGCAGCATCCGAAGAGCAAGAGAATCAATGTTTTGGGCATAAGCCCTTCATCACGAATTATAAGCCCTTCATCCATTCCTAATGACGGGCTTATGCTCGAAACATCGATTCTCCTGCTCCTCGGATGCTGCCTGACCTGCTGTGCTTTTCCAAAGCCACACTCTTGACTCTGATCTCCAGCATCAGCAGTTCTCACTTTCTCATGTGTGTAGGGGAGCCTGTGTGTGGGGGAGAGGGGTGTGTAGGGGTTCAGGGAATGTGGATTTGGGGAGGGGTGTTTGTGGGGACTGGGAGGGTGTATTTGTGTTGGTGGGGAGAGTGGTGTGGGGAGAACTTGTATGTGTGGGGTTTGTGTATGGGCTGTGTGTGTGGGGGTAGGGAATGTTTGTGGGTGGGGAGGATATGTGTGTGGGGGGACGTGTATGTGGGGGCAGGGGAATGTGTCTGTAGGAGACGAAGGACGTACGTATGAGGTGGAGGGAGCTGTATGTGTGGGAGAAGGAAATGTTTGTGTGGGATGGAGGGGGATGTGTGTGCAGGGTGGAGGTGGATGTGTATTTGGGGGAGGGGATTGTGTTTATGGGTGAGGAGGTTGTGTACGTGGGTGAGGGGGTGGTTATGTGTGGGGGGGTGAGGTGTGTATGGGAGGGGGCTATGTGTCTTGGGTGGAGGGGCTGAGAGGGATCTGTGTGTGGGGGAGGGGATGTGTGTTTGTGGAGGGGTGCGTGGGTGGACGGATGTGAGGATGTGTGGGGAGGGGTGTGTGTGTGGGGAGGGGGGGCGTGAGTGTGGGAGGAAGGGGAAGTGAGTGTGTGTTTTAGGGGTAGAGATATGTTTTGTGTGTGTGTGTGTTTGTCTGTGCGGTGAGGATGTATGTGTGGGGTGGTGCTGGTGTGTGGAGGGGGGAATGTGTTGTGAGAGGGGATGTGGGTGTGTGGAGGGGGAATAATGTGCGTGAGTGTGTGTGTGTGGAAGGGGGATATGTGTAGGTTGTTATGGTTATGTGGGAGGAGTGTATCTTTATATATTTGGGGAGGTGGGAATGTGGGTTTGGTGATTGGGCATGTCTTTTGGGGAGCAAGTGTGTGGGCAGGATTTGTGTGTGGGGGGTGTGCAGGGAGGAAGTGCATAAAGGGCGATGTGATTATGTGAAGGGTGTGTGTTGGGGGATGTGTGTGTGAAGGGGAAATCTGTGTGGGGCGGGTGAGTGGATGGTGTGTGCGGGGGGAAAGTGTATATGTGTGTTTGTGCACACGTGCGCATGCTTTCGTGTGTGTGTGTGTATGTGTATATATACTTGGGGCGGGATGTGGTTGTGTAGGAGGGAAATGTTTACCTGTGTGGGGGAGGGGGATTTGTGTGAGGGGGGAATGTGTGTTGGGGGGGGAATGTGTGTGTGTGTGGGGAGGGGAATGTGTATGTGTGTGTGTGAGAGAGAGAGAGAGAGGAGGGGTTGTGCGGGGGAGGGGGATGTATGTGTCGGATTGGGGAGGGTTGTGTGTGTGGAGAAGGGGAATGTGTGTGAGGGAGAGTGGGACGTGTGTATGGAGGGATGTGTATATTGGATAAGGGGGTGTGGGGGAGGGGAATATGTGTGTGGGATGTGTGTCTGTGGGGGAGGGGGATGTGTGTGCGTGCAATGGGGGAATGTGTATGTGTGTGTGGGGGTGTTGGGGAGGGGCGTGGTTGTTGTGGGATGGGGAGGTGTGTGTGTGTGGGCAGGAGGGTGTGTGTGCAGTGGAGGGTGTCTCTGTTTGGGATGGGGGTAGGGATGTGGGGGGTGTGGAATGTGTATGTGTGTGTGGGAAGAACGTGTATCTGTTGGGGGAAGGGATGTGTGTGTGGGGGCAGAATGATGTGTGGGATACATGTGAGGGTACAGTAGGCTGTTTGTGGGGTGGAGGGGATGTGAATGTGTGGGGGAGTGGGACGTGTGTGTCAGGGTAGGGGAAGTGTACGTGGGGAGATGTGTTTGGGAGTAGGAGGATGTATATGCGGTCGAGGGGGACGTGTAAGTGGGGGAAGGTGTGTGGGGGCAGAGGGGAATGTGTGTTGGGAGGAGTGGTGTGAGAGTCTGGGGGAGGGGTGTATTTATGTTGGAGGTATGTTTGTAGCATGGTCAGGAATGTGTATTTGGGAGAGGGGAATGTCTGTGTGGGGAATGGGAATGTATGAGTGTGGTGGAGATGTATGAATGAACGCGGGGCTGTCGCTCTGCTGCATTGTGTTTGGAGGACAGGCTATGTTTGGGGGAGGCTGCTGGTGTATGTGTTTGAGGGTGAAGATGTTGGGCAGGGGGGGAACACACTGCAGGGTGTGTGTGGAACACAGGTATGAGGTGAGGATATGGGAGTGAGTAAATGCTGGGGATTGTGGGTGTGTGTCTCGGGGGGGCAGCGATTGTGTTTATGTGAGCTTTAGGTGTGAGGTTTAGTGTGTGTGGTGGGGCGTGGTGGTGGTGGTGCATAGGAGGGATGTATGCATTGAGCACATGAATGTGGGACAGCATCATATTGTGAAGTGCAGTTTGAGGCAGGCAATAAATATGGATCTTGAGGGTGATCCCAAAAACCTGCAAATTTTTTAAAGCATAAATTATTCAAATTCAAGTCCTTCATGTCTCAAAACATTTCTAAATCCACTGCTTTTGTGTTATTCCAGCCTGGTGCAGTATTTCTCTCTCAATTTACACCCAATGGATTATAGCTCCAGCTGCCTCAGTGAGAACAAGCTCCTGTTTGTGGGAGTCCCACTGTCATTCATTATTTTCCAATATCATGGGGGAGTGAAATGGGTTTTCACAAAATTGGAAATAAAAATGCTGAATCTGATCTCAAATTACCAATTAAATCTGAAATCCAATGTCATGGAAAGGAATCCAGCTGGTACTGGGTAGACTGAAGTCAGGGCCATTGGGAAAGAGCTTTATTGAAACAGTGGGGACAGGTCAGAGAATGTTCACTCGGTGGGTTCCCGGGATGAAGCAGTTCCCTTGTGATGGAAGGTTTCAGGCTGGGGCTGTACTCATTGGAGTTTAGAGGAACAAGAGGTTCTTATTGAAATGTATAAGATGGTGAAGGTGTTGACAGAGTAGACATTGAGAGGCTGTTTCCCATCGTGGGGGAATCTGGAACCAGGGACAGAGTTTCAAAGTAAGGGCCCTGCCAATTAACATGGAGATGGGGAGGGATTTTGTGTCTCAGGATCATTAATCTTTAGAACTCTCTCCCCCTCGAGAGCAGTGGAGCCCAGTTCATTGAATATATTGGAAGTTGAGTTAAACAGGTTTTTGAGTAATGAGGGAGTTGAAGGTTGTGGGAGTCAGGCAGGAAAATGGAGTTAAGGTCACAATCAGATCAGCCGCCATCTTTATGAATGACAGGGCAAGCTCTCGGGGTCACTCCTGCCCCTGTTTCTGATGTACAATGTTCACATGGGATTTTCACATGGACTTTGTTTAGAGCTGTCAGTTTTTGAATTTCTTTCCTTCCCGTGTGTTAAAAAATAAGTGAAGAACTCACTTTCACACTCACAAACTCCCTTCCCCTCTAAAAACAGAAATAATACATAGACTGAAGAATTTAGAGTCATAGAGTTGTACAGCACGGAAACAAACATCTGTTGATCAGATATCCTCAATTAATCTGATTCCATTGGACAGCATTTGGCCCATATCCCTCTAAACCCTTCCTATCCGTATACCCATTTACTGCAAATGCCTTTTAGATGCTGCAAGTGTACCAGCTTCCACCACTTCCTCTGGCAGCTCATTCCAGACACAGATGCCCCTGTATGTTAAAAGACTGCCCCTTAAATCCCTTTTAAATCATTCCCCTCTCAATTTACACTTATGCCCTCGTTTTGGACTCCCCTACCCTCGGGAAAAGCCTTGATTATTTACCCTATCCGTGCATCTCATGATTTTATAAACTTTTCTAAGGTCACCCCCTCATCCTCTGATGCTCCAGGGAAAATGGCCCCAGCTTATTCAGCCTCTCCCTGTACTTCAAACCCTCAAACTCTTTTCTGAAACCTTTGAAGTTTACTAATGTCTTTCCTACAGCAGGGAGACCAGAATTGAAGGCAGTATTCCAAAAGTTGCTTGTACAGCATAACATGTCCATTTAACCCCTTTACTCAAAAGCACTGAGCAATGAAGGCAAGCGTACTAAACACCTTCTTCCCTACCCCGTCTACCTGCGACTCCACTTTCAAGGAATAGCGAATCTGCACTCCATGGTCTGTTTGTTCAGTAATCCTCCCCAGGACCTTGGCAAAATACAGCACTCTTATTTATCTGGATTAAACTCCGTTGGCCAATCCTCGGCCCATGAACCCCTCTGATCAAGGTCCTGTTGGACGTTGTTGTAACCTTTTTCACTGTTCACTACATCTCCAATTTTGATGTCACCTGTAAACTTACTAACCATACCTCTTATGTTCTCATCCAAATCATTTCTCCAAATAATGAAAAGCAGGGGATCCAGCACTGATTCTTGCGGCACACCGCTGGTCACAGATCTCCAGCCGAAAAAGCAACCTTCCACCTTTTCAATGAAAGGTGTGAACAGAAAAAAACCAAGACTCCCCAACACTGCCCCCATCAGACACTCCAGGACACGGACAGCACTGGGTGAAACACGGAGCAAAGCCACACTCTGCTCTTCTGAAACAAAAGGTAAAGCTGCCTTGTCTCTGTTCAACAGCAATAAATATGCTATTACTCTGGGAAAACCAAAAACCAATTAACAAGCAAATAAACTGCCTGTGCCTTGACTCCGTCCCCACCAAACCTTTTTGGGAAGGAAGCGTGGGGGATACGTAAAAATAAACTCAAGCAAAATCAAAGAAAACAAATAATTAAACAACTAAATAAATAAATCCCCTTTGCTCTGTCCCCATCGAACCTGCCTGAGACAGGGACCTCAAGGGTTTAAAATCCAGAGAAAGTTCCCCAGCTCATTTCACCTAAAGATAAAATTCCCGTATTGAGCACATCTGAGTCAGGGACATTCCTGGACTAAAATAGAAGCCCCCTTGGCTCTTCCGTGAGGTCCAAAACCAGAATAAAGGGGAAATGAGAGAGAGCCCTCGTCCTGGGAAACCAAACCAAAAGCAAACACAAACTCAAGCGATAAAACGGAAACTTATAGGACGGAGGCAATTAACTCAATCAGGATATCATTATCCAATCCGATACTGTATTCCAGCCCCCGTAGTGCTCAGCGGTCTTGAAAGGTCTCGACCATGCCAGTGAGCATCACGTGCTCCCTCTCCAGGGACACCCGAGCACAGATGTAAGCGCAAAAGAGGGGCAGACCATCAGGAACAACAAGGCCCTCTTCGTCCCGCTGCCTGGGCCTGTTAATGACCACCTTGGCCAGGCTCAGGAGCAAAGCCATGAGAATACTCATCGACTTGTCCGCCCCTCCCCTCACCGGGTGTCCATAGATCAGGAGTATGGGGCTGAAGAGCAACCAAACCTTTAACAGCAGCCCCTTCAAAACACTAAAAAGGGGCTAAAAGCAGACGCACTCAACATAAATGTGAAAGATCGCCTCCTCCAGGCCACAAGAACATGCCTGTGGTCTGGTACCCGGTAAACTTGGTCAGTCTTGGCTACACGGGATCGCCGTGTAAAGCACTCTCCTCCCCAGATCCCCAGTGAATCCGTAATCCAAGGTCTCTTTGATCAGCAACACTCCCTAGGACCTTACCATTAAGTGTATAAATCCTGCTCTGGATTGTCCCTCCAAAACGCATCACCTGACATTTAAATTAAACTCCATCTGCCACTCCTCGGCCCATTGGCCCATCTGATCAAGATCTCATTGTACTCTGAGGTAACCTTCTTTGCTGACCACTGTACCTTCAATTTTGGTGTCATCTGCAACTTACTAACTATATCTCCTATATGTTCACATTCAAATCATTTACATAAATAACGATAAGCAGTGGAACCAGCACCGATCCTTGTGGCATTCCATTGGTCACAGGCCTCCAGTCTGAATAGCAACCCTCCACCACCATCCTCTGTCTTCTGTTTCCAAGCCAGTTCTGTATCTAAATTGGTTCTCCCTGTATTCCACATGACTGAACCTTGCTAGCTAGTCTACCACGAGGAGCCTTGTCGAACACCTTACTGAAGTCCATTTAGATCACATTCACTGCTATGCCCTCATCAATTCTCTATGTTACTTCCTCAAAAGTCTCAATCTCCACTTTTATGTGTTTGGAGACAACCAGCACCTTCTCCTCTGTAATATGGACATTTTTTCAATATGTCACCATCTATTTCTCCACATTCTATATCTTTCTTGTCCTTTTGCACAGTTAAGACTGATGCAAAATACTCGTTTAATATCTCCCCAATCTCCTGCGGTTCAACACATAGGTTGTCTTGCTGATCTTTGAGGGGTCTTACTCCCTACATTTGTTGGAAATATAGAGGAATGAGACTCAACATCATTGAACATGCAAGATTTTTGGGGGTCTTGCCAGGGTAAATGCAGAACGAATGGATCCCATTGTGGGACAGTCTTGGACTTCAGGGCATTATCTCAGAATAAGGGGCTGCACATTTAAGACAGGGATGAGGAGGAATTTACTTCACTTAGAGAATATTCATGTGTGGGAACTTTACTATCGAGCACTATTGAGGATGGATCATTAAGTACATTAAAGGTCGGAACAGGTAGGAAAGTGGAGTTGAGGATTATCAACTCAGCCATGAATGCATTGAATGGCAATGGGGACTCATTGGCCTGAATTACTCCTCTGTCTGAAGGTCTTCAACTCCACCTCAGTTTGATTGAAATGTTTATTTTCCCCAAAGATAAAGAATGATCTGTCAAGTATTTGATGATTATTTTTTGATTTTTTTTCAGATATCCAGAAACTGCAATACTTTAATTTGGAAAAGTAGTGGCTTCATTATAATGAATAGATCCACTTGTTTCTTCATCAATATTGACGAGAAATTAATGTCCAGACATTTCCATCTGGTTCTTGGAAACAAGTAACAGTCAACATGGGGCCACATGTGAAGGTGGTTATTCATGTGCTGCAGGGCAATCAAAATCCCCCTCTAGACTGAATAAAATCTGAAAGAATTGCAGATGATGGAAATCAGAAATAAAAACAGAAATTGCTGGAAAAGGTAAGTAGGTCTGTCAGCATCTGTGAAGAGAAATCAGAGTGAACATTTTGGATCAAGTGACCCTTCCTCAGAACAATTCAGCTGGGAAGGGTGAGGTTTCCATTTGATGAAGATTATTAAGTATTGATGGGTTTAACAGGGAGCCAGGTTGATCTGGTACAACGGGACAGTGTCAGCTGACCCTAGGAGATGTCACAAGAGTGTTCAAACTGATGATATCAGTAAATTCCTGAGGCTACAACTGGTCAGTGTGAATATAGAGGGGATTGGTCAGTGATCATGTGATTAGTGCATCAACAGTGTGTGCAGATTCTTAATGTTTCAATGATGTCTCAATTGAATGACTGTCAAGGTGGACGAGTTGATAACATAATCAATGTTATCCATTATGATAAGAATAAAGTATAAAGCCTTTCTTTGTCATTGAATCAGGGAGGTTGTTAACTGAACAACCTGACTGAAGTGCCTTCTCCCTTATATTTGCATGAATAAAACCACTGAAACTAAGAACAGAGTCTCGAGTCATCTGTGAGAAAATTGGAGTATGATCATACTCAGATGAACCTCCCTTTTTCACATTGTGGAGACAGAAGAGTATCTGAGAGTTCTTGTGTTGGTGAGGTTCTGGGATCTGGCAGTTATCGCTGACCAGCTAAAGGTTACACTTTACATTCAGGAGATTATTGCACCACTGTCTGGGCCAGCATTTATTGTTCCAATCTAATTGTCCAGGTGCTTCCTATTTAACCTATTGTAGTCCATGTGGTGTAGGGACACCCACTGCGCAGTTAGTGGGGTGGGGTAATTTCTAGCACTTTAATCCCATTCAGCATGGTCTATGGCTTGGAAGACAATTTGCAAGTGGTGGCGTTCCTATTCCATCTGCTATTCTTGTCCTTCTAGACGGTCGAGATTCCGTATTGGAAATTGCTGTCTAAGGAGTTTTGGTGAGTTCCCATAATACTGTTTTATAAACAGTGCACATTTTTGCAAGTGTGTTGCTGGTCCAGGGAATCAATATTTACGGTTAGGGATGGAATGCCAGTCAAACAGCCTGTTTTCTCCTGGACTATGTTGAGCTTCTTGAGTACTATTGGGGCTGCACTAACCCAGGCAAGTGAAGAGTCCTCTGTCACACACACCAACCTGTGCCTTGCAGATGGATCTCGGGCATTAGGGGTCAGCAGGTGATTTTGTTGGCTGCTCTTGTCGCTGTAATGTGCATATGGCTGATGTGTTCAGGTTCTGATCAATGGTAACCTCGAGAATGCTGAGAGTGGGCGATGTAGTGATGAATTGCCATTGAAAGCAAGTGGCGGTTGTTAGAGACTCTCTTGTTGGAAATGTCCATTGCCTAACACTTGTGTGGCACTAATGTTACTTGCCATTGTCAGCCCAAACCTGGACACCTGGGTATTGTCCTGGCCTCACTGCATTTACACATGGAATATTTCAGGATCGAAGAGTTGGAAATGTGGCTGATTATTGTGCAATTATCAGGGAATATCTCATCACCTCCACCCTGAAAGTATAATGGAGCGAAGTCGATTCATGAAGCAGAGTCGAAGAGTGTGGTGCTGGAAAAGCACAACCAGTCAGGCAGCATCCGATGAGCAGGAAAATCAATGTTTCAATCATCCTTCATCAGGAATTACAGATGAAGAGCTTATGCTCGAAACATCAACTCTCCTGCTCCTCGGATGCTGCCTTAACAGCTGTGCTTTTCCAGCACCACATGTTTTGACTCTGATCTCCAGCGTCTGCCGTCCTCACTTTCTCCAAGTTCATGAATCAGCTGAACATGCTGAGGCTGAGACATTACTTTGAAAGATTCCTGCAAAAATGTCCTGGAACTCAGAATATCTTGAACAATCACAACCATCTTCCTTTGTGCCTCAGTATGACTCCAACCAGTGGAGAGTTTTCACTTGATTTTTGTTGACTACAGTTTTGCTCATCATAGTCTTTAATATTTGCATGCACAAAAATCTAAATTATAAAATAACTTTTGTGGCAAAAGAGGAACTTATCTGAGCTTTACCAGGTTGAGTGGCTTCCTGCATTTCTTTCCACACAAGAAATGGGAAGAGGCTGTAGAATGTTTGTGTGGAGAGGATACCATCCGTCAGTGAGAGCATATTAAACTCTTCACTAATCCTGTAAATATTAAACATTAATTGATTAGAAATTCACCATAAACACTTTCCTTAGTAATTTCACCAACTTGCACCGAGTTTCAGTAAAGTTCATGTCCTACCTCCTCTTCCGAGATGTTTGCTCCTGAAATAAACAAAACACAATCTGAGTTGACAGAGACTGATTATCTACATCCAGAAAACAACAATTACATTCACATTGTTACAAGCTGCTAAGAATTGCCAATTCTGATTGTTACAAACATGGATTAGTAAGAGGATGTAACACAAAGGATATTGAAACCAGAAGAACAAATAAAAAATTTGAATAATTACAAAGGATTGATGAAAACATTAATATATTTTACTGGAACAACAATCTGACTTGGATTTTTAAAACTACAATAAAGAAAGAGATCAATTCCATAGATTCAGTGAAGATGCTTCAATGTCTAAGGATCTGAAAATATGAGTCTGTGAACATCTCCAGTTACAAATAAAGCCAAGGGGGTAGTTCAGGAGAAAAGTCTTTCTCAAACAAGTGATGAGAATGTGGAACCCCTGTCACACAGTGTGACTGCGACCAATGTATTGAACAGGAAAGAAGAGAACACCATGAGGGAAAAAGGAGCGGTGGGAGATAGTGACAGGGGGGATGAGGGAGGATGGGTGTCTGCATCATGTTGGGACTGTTCACAGTCACACTTTCACTGAAATATAATCCCTCACCTTCAGAAATATCACTCCGTCTGTGTGTTCCAGCTGTTTTTCCAACTTTGAAAGTTTCTCCTGAATAGAATTTAAATTCCCTTGAATTTCTTGAAGATGTTCCTCCATTGGTTTGAGAATGTTTTCCTCTTGTTCCCTGAGATCTCGGAGTAAACTCTGCTCTTTCTCAGTCAGCATCTGGTGCATTTTAGTGAACTCAGATTTGATGTGGGTCTGCAGGCTGCTGGATTCCTCCTGTCAGGGGAAATATAAATACAATATGTTTCTGCAAAAACATACAACAAATGAACAAATAGAATTTGAAGCTGAGCTCAGGGAGATTTTACCTGAATTTGGGAAATCTTCTGTTTCTGCTGCTGCTCTATTTCTAGAGCCGCCGATTTCTTCCCTGTGAGAGAATCCAAGGAAGATTTCACCCGATCCTGGGATTGAGAGAGATAATAAGAAAATAATAGGGTTAGACCATGAAAATGTGATGTATTAATCAGGGATGGAATCTGTTTCCTTTTACCTTGTAGATTCCAACAGCTTCTTTAACCGGGATGAAGTTGTGAGATTTGTGTTCCGGGGAATCTCTACAAATCTCACAGATCAATTTCTTGTCAGTTTCACAAAACAGCTTCAGTTCTTCCTGATGTTCCTCACAGTGATGTTTCCTTTCCTTCTCTTGTGGATTCACCTTTAATTTTCGAGCTTTCTCCGCCAGATTCGCTAAGGCCCGGTTTCCTCTGAGGTTTCTGTCCGGAAACTCCTGTCGACATTCCGGGCAGGAGTTTATCTCCTGCTTTTCCCAACTCTGGGTGATACAGGAGCGGCAGAAGTTGTGTCCACAATCCAGTGTAACCGGATCGGTGAAGAAATCCAGACAAATGGGACAAATTGCCTCCTCGGTCAAACTCAGGAGCTGCTGTCTGGAATCCATGTTCACCCTCAGCACTTCCTGAATCAAACCCCTTTCAGTTTCAGTGTTCCTACAGTGTTTCAGTCACTCCCTCAGGGAGGTCAGTGCAATCCTCAAGGAATTCTTGTTATTGGCTGCTCTCGGCCCCGCCCACTCTGAGAGGCGGAGACAGCCCCCAGAGCAGAATGAGGAATAAACAGCGTTAGAGCAGCGACAGGGAATCCCTGAAGCCGGGAGGTGAGAGGGAAGGTCGGTTGGGAGTGGGGTAGGTGGGTGGAGAGAGGATGGGAGGGGGTGGGGATTTTGTCCTGGGAGTGACTGGCAGCCTGCTGCACTCCTTCATATCCTTCAGTCCCAAAGCAGTCCCAGACACGGATGGCCAAGTTGTGTTTGACTCTGGGGGAAACACAAGCTGAAACATATTGTCCAGCGCCTCCTCACCTCTCCCTTACAATCCACCAGGATCCTCTCAATCCTCACTTTGGGAGTCACTGCACAGAACTGAAGAGCCTCATCCCTGGTCCCATTCTGGGAAATCTCCCCTTGTACCATCCCTTCGGCCTTGACATCCTTCCGAAAGGGCAGGCCAGAATTGGCTGCAGCTTGGGCAGGAGACGAGTGGGAATCCTGTTGGTGTCGTTTCCACCATTTCTCCAGGCTCACTGCTGGTTCCCACTGATTACAGCGGGTGGTCCAGGGAATTCCCCACCCCGGGGATATTCAACCACAAGGGTTTCCATCAAACTGGGCACATGGCAGCAATTCTCCCTCAGATTGTATCTCCCTCTCCTGGAGAGGGGGCAGGGGGAGTCTCCATGAGAGTCTCCTTCTCTTTAATGGGCACTGCATTTTCCCAGAGCATGGTGGGAATGTGGGACTCACTATCCCATGGAGTCATTAGGGGGATTGTCTAGGCTGCCCAGACCCAAGTGAGAGAGGTGTTTTCCCAATAGGGGCTCCCACAGGCGGTAGAGTCAGATCAGGCCCTTCACAGGACGGGGAATGCAGGCGGGTTTGAAACAGTAAGGGATTGAGGGGAAATGGTCTCCCTGGTTCCCAAATTGATCTGAATTTAGAAGGATGTATCTCCTTCCATGATGGGGTGGATATTGTCTGGGCTATTGATTGGGACAATAACTTCTTCCATTTCTGAAAGAAATAACCTAAAAGTTGAAGATCAAAAAGTTGACGTTCTAAATTGGAGAAAGGCCAATTTTGATGGCATTAGGCAAAAACGTTCAAAAGTTGATTGGGGGCAGATGTTCACAGGTAAAAAGGATGGCCAAAGAATGGGAAGCCTTCAGAAATGAGATAACAAGACAGTATATTCCTGTTAGGGTGAAAGGAAAGGCTGGTAGGTATAGGGAATGCTGGATGACTTGAAGAAATTGAGGGTTTGGTTAAGGAAAAGAAGGAAGCGTATGTCAGATATAGACAGGATAGATCGAGTGAATCCTTAGAAGAGTATAAATGCAGAAGGAATATACTTAAGAGGGCAAAAAGGGGACATGAGATAGCTTTGGCAAATAGAGTTAAGGAGAATCCAAAGGGTTTCTACAAATACATTGAGGACAAAAGGGTAACTAGGGAGGGAATAGGGCCCCTCAAAGATCAGCAAGGTGGCCTTTGTGTGGAGTCACAGGAGATGGGAGAGATACTAAATGAGTATTTTGCAACAGTATTTACTGTGGAAAATGACATAGAAGACATAGAATGTAGGGAAATAGATGGTGACAACTTGAGAAATGTCCATATTACAGAGGAGGAAGTGCTGAATGTCTTGAAATGCCTAAAAGTGGATAAATCCTCAGGACCTGATCAGATGTACTGTAGAATTCTTTGGGAAGCTAGAGAGTGATTGCGGGGCCTCTTGCTGAGATATTTGTATCATCGATAGTCACACGTGAAGTGCCAGAAGACTAGAAATTGGCTAACATGGTGCCACTGATTAAGAAGGGTGGTAAGGACAGGCCGGGGAACTATAGACCAGTGAGCCAGACGTCGGTGGTGGGCAAGTTGTTGGAGGGAATCCTGAGGGACAGGATGTACATGTATTTGGAAAGGCAAGGACTGATTATGGATAGTCAACATGGCTTTGTGCATGGGAAATCATGTCTTACAAACTTGATTGAGTTTTTAGAAGAAGTAACAAAGAGGATCGATAAGGGCAGAGTGGTAGACGTGATCTATATGGACTTCAGTAAGGCGTTCAACAAGGGTCCCCATGGGAGACTGGTTAGCAAGGTCAGATCTCACTGAATACAGGGAGAACTGGCCATTTGGGTCCAGAACTGGCTCAAAGGTAGAAGACAGAGGGTGATGGTGGAGGGTGAGGGTGAGGGTTAGGGTGAGGGTTAGGGTTAGGGTTAGGGTTGGACTGCCACAAGGATTGGTGCTGAGTCCATTACTTTTGATCATTTAAATAAATGATTTGGATGTGAGAAAAAGAAGTATAGTTAGTAAGTTTGCAGATGACACTAAAATTGGAGGTGTATTGCACAGTGAAGAAGGTTACCTCAGATTACAATGGGATCTTGATCACTTGCTGAGAAGTGGCAGATGAAGTTTAATTTAGAAAAATGTGAGGCGCTGCATTTTGGGAAAGCAAATCTCAGCAGGACTTATACACTTAATGGTAAGGTCCTGGGGAGTGTTGCTGAACAAAGAGTGCAGCTCATAGCTCCATGAAAGTGGAGTCGCAGGTCGATAGGATAGTGAAGAAGGCGTTTGGTATGCTTTCCTTTATTGGTCAGAGTATTGAGTACAGGAGTTGGGAGGTCATGTTGCAGCTGTACAGGACATTGGTTTGGCCACTGTTGTAATATTGTGTGCAATTCTGGTCTTCATCCTATTGGAAAGATGTTGTGAAACTTGAAAGGGTTCAGAAAAGATTTACAAAGATGTTGCCAGAGTTGGAGGATTTGAGCTGTAGGGAGAGGCTGAACAGGCTGGGGCTGTTTTCCCTGGAGCGTTGGAGACTGACGGGTGATCTTATAGAGGTTTATAGAATCATGAGGGGTATGGATAGGGTAAATAGGCAAAGTCTTTTCTCTGGGGTGGGGGAGTCCAGAACTAGAGGGCATAGGTTTAGGGTGAGAGGGGAAAGATATAAAAGAGAAATAAGGGGCAACGTTTTCACGCAGAGGGTGCTATGTGTATGCAATGAACTGCCAGAGGAAGTGGTGGAGACCAGTATAATTGCTACATTTAAAAGGCATCTCGATGAGCATATGAATAGGAAGGTTTGGAAGAATATGGGCCGGGTGCTGGCAGGTGGGACGAGATTGGGTTGGGATATCTGGTCGGCATGGATGGGTTGGACCAAAGGGTCTGTTTCCGTGCTGTACATCTCTGTGACTCTATGATACAATGATGCTGATCATGTCTCATTGTTGTCATGTCCTCGATTGTCCTTTGTTCATGATCTCAGATAAGGTCTTCTCCCTGGGGTAGGGGAGTCTAGAACTACAGGACATAGGATTAGGGTGAAAGGGGAAAAATATAGAAGGACCTGAGGAGCAATGTTTTTACACAGAGGGTGGTGTGTGTATGGAACGAGCTGCCAGAAGAAGTGTTGGAGGCTGTTACAATTACAGCATTTAAAGGGCATCTGGATGGGTATCTGAAGAGGAAGAGTTAAGAGGGATATGGGCCAAATGCTGGCAAATGGGACTAGATTAATTTAGGATACATGGTCAGCATGGATGAGTTGAACTGGAAGGTCTGTTTCCATGCTGTACATCTCTATGACTCTATTATATAAACCACTTGAAACACTCTCTCATTGAAGAATCCTCCTGGATTCCCTATTGAGATTGTGTTCCCGCTGCTGGAACATACAGACAGCTTGATGTTTGAACAAAAAAAGCCTGTGTCTGGTGTTGGTTTAAAATACTGTCAATTTCTTCCAGTCCAACGTCCAACTGGTCACCTCACTCTGTTCATTGAGAGGGGTTGAAGTCCCTCAGAGGGTGAGTCTGGTGAATAGATCATCAGCAACAAGGAACTGGCGGAGGCAGAGAATATGTGTGTCTGTTTTCACTGGAGAAGACACAACTGAAATCTCAAGAATATTTTGAATCCTTGATAGAGGTTTGGGGGAGGGTGAAACTGATGACAATCCCAAAGACTGGGCGAAAGATACTGGGAAAACCATGAAAACTGAAGTTTGACAGTGGCTGCACAGATAGTGGATGCGACGGGTGTGAATCTTCCCAAACTTTCCCAGGGTCAGGAAAGGTTCCAGTAGATTGGAACATCATTAACGTGACATCTCTGTCCAAGGAAGAATATTCACAGAGAGCAGGAAACTAGGGGCCAGTGAGCTGAAGGTTTTGAAACACAGCACAAAAACACAGCTTTCTTGTTGAGCAATAACCCGAAAACCACAAGTTGTGCAACAACTTACTTTAACCCAAGAAAAAGCACACAGAGCACAAGAGCAGGAGAAGGATGATGAGCTTATATACAACAGGAGTTAGAGTTCGGCTGAAGTGGTGTGTACAGTTCTGGGTGCCATGTAATAAAGAGAATGGGAATGCACTGGACAGAGTACAGAAGAGATTGACAAGAATGGGTCCTGAAACATGAACCTTCACTTGTGAAGAAAGATTAAACAAGTTGGGGCTAATTTCCTTGGGGGGGCAGAAATCGAAGAGGAGATTTGATGGAAGTCTTCAAAATAATGAACAGTTTGGAAAGAGTGGACAAGGAACACTGGTCCCAGCTTTGAATGGACATAGAGCCAGGGGCTGCTGTTTTAAAGGAATTTGCAAAACAAGCAAATTCAAAGTGAGAGGAAAGGTTTTGACTCAGTGAGTGGCTCAGGCCCGGTGTGTACTTCCTGGGGGTGTGGTGGAGGAAGTGAAAGGGGGAGAGTTTTGAAGATGAAAAGGGATGACTCTTTAGAACTGAGATGAGGAGGAATTTCTTCAGACAGAGAGTGGTTAATCTGTGGAACTCTTTGCACAGCAGGGCCCACAGCAGTGGAGGCCAAGTCATTGAGTGTGTTTAAGGCAGAGATAGGTAGGTTCATAATTAGTCAAAGGTTATGGGGTGAAGGTAGTCGAATGGAGCTCATAAACATAACAGTCGTGGAGCAAACTCGATGGGCTGAGTGGTCTAATTCTGCTCCAATCCTCCAGTCCTATGGTCTCTAACAGACTTAAATTGTTCAGTTTGCCTTTTTCCACTGAGCCTGATCACTTTGAGAAGTGGACTTTCTGTTCCATTCCTGAATCTGTTCATATTTTGTTTATCACCTCACCCACAAATCATCATTATCTTCCCCAACTTGGAAAAACATGCTCCACAAGAACACTCACAGGGTTGAGCATGACTGACATGACTTGGAGCTGATACTTTCAAACAAACCAGGTCTGCCATGTCTTTACATTGAAGAATGCAGAAAGCAGCAAGGAGGAAGTTACTTGTGGAAAACTCTCAGGGCGGGGGAGTTGTCCTCCTGCACAATCGCAGCTTTATATCTGTATTTAAATCAACAAAGAAATCATTGCAAGAAAATTCAAGTTTATTATTATATTTGGATACTTTGTAGGTTCAGTTTTGGGGTAAAATATTCCATTACAGTCCTGACTCCTGTCTTTTGGATGGTCGACAGGCTTCACAGAATCAGACAGTGAGTTACTCACAGCATGATTCCTAACCTTTGACCTTCTTCATGTAGCTTTTAACATTTAATTTTAACACTAAAACACTACAAAACTCCAATAAACAAAAATATCTACCTCAACATGTACAAAGTAAAACTTTTACAGAGCACAGACATTTCATTTGAATCTCCTGCCTCCTCTTAAGCGCCAATGAACATGTTGTTAACAAATACATTCACATTCTCATAACAAATCCAGGTGATTTAATCACACACAATCATTCAAGAAATAAAACCAGAAAATTCGGGAGATATGAGGGGATTGTGTTTGGCCATGAGGTCACAGATTGGAACTGGATATAATTCTGCTGCTGCTGATGGCCCACAGCACCTCAGGGATTCCCTGTTCTGAGTCCTTTGATCTTTTGGAAAGCTATCCCATTCAGCATAGTGATAGTGCTGCACAACACAACAGGGGGGATTGTCAATATGATGACTGGACTTTCTCTCCAAATGAGCTGTGTTCTGGTCCCTTCTTCTGATACTACCATGGTCAGATGTATTTCTGACGGCTGGGTCAGTGGCGATGAGGTTCACTATCTGTTTGCTCTTGCTGGTTCCTTCACGATCTGTCACTGACCAAGTCAAACTGTTCGATCCTTTAGGACTGAGCCAGTTCAACGGATAATGGTGCTCACCAGCCAGCTCTTGGTGATGGACATTGAAGTCCAGACCTAGAATACCTTTCTGTATATTTTCCACCCTCAGTGATTGTTCCAGTTGACTCTTTGGCCAGATTTAATCAGTACCTATGAGACATCATGGGGTCCCAATTCAATGCCAAAATTCCCAGGGCAACTCATTCCTGTCTCTATACCACTGCACTATAACCTCTGGTGATGTGTCCTGTTGAATGATGAGGTTGCTGTCTTGGACAGAGGATTTCCAGACTGTTGGTCGATGACTCCATGGAATAGCTCTCCCAATTCTGGCACAAGCCCCAAGCCATTAGTAAGGAATGTTTCACTTGTTGACAGGACTGTGTGTGCCATTGTCACTTCCAGTGGCTGGAATAATGCCAGTGGTCCATCTGATTTAATTCTTTGTTAGTCTTTTCTGCAGTGGGAGGGTTGAGGGATGTCTGACACATTAGCTAGAGTAAGATGTGCAGGTCAGATGCATTGGCCTTGCTAAATTGCCCATGGTGTTAGGTTCAGTAGTCAGGGGTAAACACAGGGTTGGGGAATGGGTCTGGGTGCGTTACTCTTCGGAGGGTCGGAGTGGACTTGTTGGGCTGAAAGGCGGTGGTGTTCCCATGTATCTGCTGCCCTTGTCCTTCTCAATGGAAGTGATCATGGATTTATAAGGTGCTGTCTCAGGATCTTTGGTGAATTTCTGCAGTGCATCTTGTAGATGGTACACACTGCTGCTCTACATGCTGTAGAGAATCTAATCTAATCTGATCATTGGCCTGGGCTCATGGATTACACTTTCAGTAACATCAACACTGCCTTCCCCTTTGATAACTGGGTCAAATGTCTGTGTTTTTGATCTGTATCATTAGTTTTGGATATTGGAATGGGAATGTGGCAGGAGTGGTTCTGATTTCATATTTTGACCAGAAACAGAACTGAACCATTCTTATAAACATTGTGGCTACATGAACAAGGTCAAAGGTTATGAATCATGCTGTGAGGAACACACTGCCTGATTCTGCAAAGCTTGTCTATCATCCATAAGACAGGAGTGTCATGGAATATTCTCCACTTCTCTGGATCGATGCCATTCCCACAATACTCAAAAAACTTGACATCATTCAGAACAAAGCAGCTCACTCAAACAACATCACATTTTCAAACATTCTCTCCCTCCAGCACCAGCGCTCAGTAGCAGCAGTAGGTACTCTCTACAAGATGCACTGCAGAAATTCACCAAAGATCCTGAGACAGCACCTTATAAATCCATGATCACTTCCATTGAGAAGGACAAGGGCAGCAGATACATGGGAACACCACCACCTACAAGGTCCACTCCAAACCACTCTCCAACTGATTGGGAATACAGCACCATTCCTGGAACTCCATCCCAAATGACTTTATGGGTCCATCTCCCACCAAATGGACTGCAGTAGTTCAGGAAAGCAGCTCACTGCCCCCTTCCCAAAGGCAACTAGTGATGGCCACATCCTGCGACTCATTTTTTACAAAATATCAAACATGGCTGATGGGAGTTCCCAGGGTTCCCTCCAGGATCCAGGAATTTTGTGCCCAATGGATTTACTTCTTGCTACAGTATATTGTTGTCATGACAACTCCCAAGATATAATTTGTCAGCTCTCTCAATGTGTGGTTAACTAGTCCAGCTGCACTTTACTCAGTGATATGATTTTTAGTCTAAAAACTCATTAACCAGCTTTGAAAATATACTATTTCATTGCAGTCAGCCATTGATAAGAAGGCGTATGGGATGTTAGCTTTTAATGGTCGAGGGATTGAATTTCGGAGCCATGAGGTCATTTTGCAGCTGTGCAAAACTCTGGTGCGATTGCACTTGGAATATTGTGTACAGCTCTGGTCGTCGCAATCTAGGAAGGACATAGAAGCCTTGGAAAAGGCTGTAGGGGAGATTTACGAGGATATTGAGGAAAGGTCTTATGAGGAAAGGCTGAGAGACTTGAGCTGTTTTCATTAGAGAAAAGAAGGTTGAGAGGTGACTTAATTGAGACATATAAGATGATCAGAGGATTAGATCGGTGGACAGTGAGAGCCTATTTCCTTGGATGGTGTTGGCTCGCATGAGGGGACATTGCTTTAAATTGAGGGGTGATAGATATAGGACAGATGTCAGAGGTAGTTTCTTTACTCAGAGAATAGTAAGGGTGTGGAATACCCTGCCTGCAACAGTCGTAGACTCAGCAACTTTAAAGGCACTTACATGGTCATTGGATAAATATATGGATGAAAATGGAATAATGTCGGTTAGATGGGCTTCAGATTGGTTTCACGGGTCGGTGCAACATCGATAATCAAAGAGCCTGTACTGCGCTCTCATCTTCTATGGTCTACGTTCTATCTGTGTTTACAAATGTGTTCTCTTTCACATTGGTGAGACCAAACACAGACTGGGTGACCACTTTGCGGAACCCCTCTGCTTTGTCTAGAAGGATGACCCTGAGCTTCCAGTTGCTTGTCATTTTGTGACTCTGTAAACTTCAACAATTTAACAGGTGTTCAGAGGTTGAAAGAATCAGCAATAATTCTCCCTGGAGGAAACTGTTTCCGGAGCTGAAAGGCACAAGGAGAAACTGTAATAAAGGAACTAAAAACACAAACTGATTAATCAGCCCTGGGAGGAAGGCATCAAAGCAACATAAACACACTGTTTCCTGAGAGAGAGAGAGAGAGGAAGGAACACTGCTTGATAACCTGCTGCCTCATGACGAGTGTGTGATTAAGATTTCCTGCAGAAGGAATACCCTGAGGTAATGGGGTTAGGTGCAGGAAGGTTGTGTTTTGAACAGACAGTTAAAACTAAACACAACAAGGAACAGAGAAGCTACTCCTGCTCAGAAGGCAACCTACAGACTCGATGACTCCCGAAGGGAATCAATGTTGTGGATGAATGGATCGAAAGGATCATCAATGATGTCAAACCAGAAACTTGACAAGGTAGAAAATCCCACAAGATTCAACTTCAGGATCTTTCAGTCCAAGAACTTCAGAGACGAACGCGGCATAAGGTTCGCACACTGGACACTCAGAGACAGACATTGCTGGTTAGAATCACAGCTAAATTCCACCATTAATTGGGATATATTAATAGGTACATTGAGTTGTGGGGTTTAACGTGTGAACTTGAGGGTTCTTATTTTAGTTGCTACGGGCAATACAGTTTAAGCAATCATTTCATTATTTGATTATCTGTGATATCTCCCATTAAGTAACCAAATTAATGGTAACTCAGTCTGGGAGCTTGCACATAATAAGTTCAATAACCCACTTAGGGGCACGACAATGAACAACCAGAACCAGCAATCAGAAATAGCAGGAACGGAACCAAATCAATTCCAGAAGATACAGTACAGCAGCGCTTCACCGGAGAATCACAAACCCTGAAAATGTCACCTGGACAGGGGAGGAAACATCTGCAAATCAATTTCCCAGCTCTTGGTGAACGTTTCCTCCCACAATCCAAAAATGTGCAGGTTAGGTGAATTGGCCATGCTAAATTGCCCATAGTGTTAGGTGAAGGGGTAAATGTGGGAGAATGGGTCTGGGTGGGTTGCGCTTCGGCGGGTCGGTGTGGTCTTGTTGGGCCGAAGGGCCTGTTTCCACACTATAATCTAATCTAATCTAATCTAATCTAATCATACCCACAACTAAGGAAACGAAGATATTTGTTGTGATGGATGAAGAGGGATTGAAAAAGAGGACTTGATATATGAATGTAAGAACACAAGAAATAGGAGAGTCAATAGGCCATTCAGCCCCTCAGGTCTGCCCTGCCATTCAACAGGATCATGGGTAATCTGCCCCAGATCTCAGCTCCATTTTAATGGCAGCTCATCATAGCCATCAACTCTCAGATATTACAACATCTATCAACCTCCACTTTAAACCCTTTCGAGGATGGTGCTACATCAGTATTTGATGTTTCTTATTCCAAATGCATTATGTTAAACTGATATTCATATTATTTCACTTTTTTCTCCCTTTCACTTCTAAACCTAGTTTTCCCTTTTCCATTTCCTGTCTTTTCAGTTTGATTTCAGAGCTTCCTAATTCCATCTCCTTTGCCTGAACTTTCTCTGCTCTTTCTTTCTCATTTTCTGCTCCCCTCTATCTTTTTCTGCCTTCCCTCGTTTCTTCATTCTCTCCTTATGCTCCAGCTGCCTTCACTGGAACTGCATCTGACCCTGGTAAAAACAATGACTGCAGATGCTGGAAACCAGATTCTGGATCAGTGGTGCTGGAAGAGCACAGCAGTTCAGGCAGCATCCAAATAGCTTCGAAATCGACGTTTTGGGCAAAAGCCCTTCATCAGGAATAAAGGCAGTGAGCCTGAAGTGTGGAGAGATAAGCTACCACCCCCACGCTGATTGATGATGTCACTTCCGCCCCCATCACGGCCACTCCCACAACCACTTCCGCCCCTCACAATTCCTCATGCATCACACCTGACATCACTTCTGCCCCTCACATCATCGCTGATGCCACATGCTCAGTGACTCCCGCCACCCCTACTGCCATGGTCACCCCCACTTCCGCCCCCACCAGCGCCACTCACCTGCATTCTGCTGACACGCCCCCCACAGACCCCACTGTCACTATCCCCACCCCCCAGAACCCCAAAGGGAACACTACCCCTGCTCATGACTCCACCCCCATTCCTCCCACCATCGCACCCACTCCAGTTACAGGTTCCGACCCCACTCCCAGCTCCACACCCACACCAGATCCCAGCTCCCAGCTCTGCCGAGTTTTCACCATCCCCCCAGACCTCCCCCTCACTGAGGACGAACGATCAGTCCTCAGCAAAGGACTCACCTTCATCCCCCTCCGTCCACGCATCAATGAATTTAATACACACCGTGACGTCGAACAATTCTTCCGTCACCTCCGCCTCCGAGCTTACTTTCACAATCAGGACTCCCGCCCACCTTCCGAGGACCCCTTCGCCCACCTCCAACACACTGCATCCACCTTGACACCCCGCGCTGGCCTATTCCCTACCCTCAACCTCTTCATTTCCAACTGCCGCCGGGACATTAACCGCCTCAACCTGACTACCTCCCTCCCCCACTCCAACCTCTCACCCTCACAACGCACAGCCCTCCAATCCCTCTGCTCCAATCCCAACCTCACCATCAAGCCAGCGGATAAAGGGGGTGCAGTGGTAGTCTGGTGCACTGACCTCTACACCGCTGAAGCCAAACGTCAACTCGAGGACACCTCTTCCTACTGCCCCCTCGACCATGACCCCACCCCCCCATCACCAAACCATCATCTCCCAGACCATACAGAACCTCATCACCTTAGGAGATCTCCCACCCACAGCTTCCAACCTCATAGTCCGGGAACCCCGCACTGCCCGGTTCTATCTCCTTCCCAAGATCCACAAGCCTGACCACCCTGGCCGACCCATTGTCTCAGCATGCTCCTGCCCCACTGAACTCATCTCTACCTACCACGACTCTGTCCTATCCTCCCTAGTCCAGGAACTCCCCACATACGTTCGAGACACCACCCATACCCTCCACCTCCTCCAAAACTTCCGTTTCCCTGGCCCCCAATGCCTCATCTTCACCATGGATATCCAATCCCTCTACACCTCCATCCGCCATGACCAGGGCCTCCAAGTCCTCCGTTTTTTTTCCTCTCCAGACGTCCCCAACAGTACCCTTCCACTGACACTCTCATTCGTTTGGCCGAACTGGTCCTCCCCCTTAACAATTTCTCCTTTGAATCCTCCCACTTCCTCCAGACCAAAGGGGTAGCCATGGGCACACGTATGGGCCCCAGCTATGCCTGTCTCTTTGTTGGCTATGTAGAACAGTTGATCTTCCGTAATTACACCAGCACCACTCCCCACCGATGACTGCATTGGCGCCACCTCGTGCTCCCGTGAGGACGTTGAGCAATTCATCAACTTCACCAACACATTCCACCCTGACCTTAAATTTACCTGGACCATCTCTGACACCTCCCTCCCCTTCCTGGACCTCTCCATCTCCATTAATGACAACCGACTTGACACTGACATTTTTTACAAACCCACCAACTCCCACAGCTACCTGGATTACACCTCTTCCCACCCTACCTCTTGCAAAAATGCCATCCCGTATTCCGATTTCCTCCGCCTCTGCTGGATCTGCTCCCAGGAGGACCAGTTCCACCACAGAACACACCAGATGGCCTCCTTCTTTAGAGTCCGCAATTTCCCTTCCAACGTGGTTAAAGATGCCCTCCAACGCATCTCGTCAACATCCCGCACCTCCGCTCTCAGACCCCACCCCTCCAACCATAACAAGGACAGAACGCCCCTGGTGCTCACCCTACCAACCTTCGCATAAACCAAATCATCTGCCGACATTTCCGCCACCTCCAAACAGACCCCACCACCAGGGATATATTTCCCTCCCCACCCCTTTCCGCCTTCCGCAAAGACCGTTCCCTCCGTGACTACCTGGTCAGGTCCACTCCCCCTTACGACCCACCCTCCCATTCTGGCACCTTCCCCTGCCACCGCAGGAACTGTAAAACCTGCGCCCACACCTCCTCCCTCACCTCTATCCAAGGCCCTAAAGGAGCCTTCCACATCCATCAAAGTTTTACTTGCACATCCACCAATATCATTTATTGTATCCATTGCTCCCGATGCGGTCTCCTCTACATTGGGGAGACTGGGCGCCTCCTAGCAGAGCGCTTTAGGGAACATCTCTGGGACACCCACACCAATCAACCAAACCGCCCCGTGGCCCAACATTTCAACTCCCCCTCCCACTCTGCCGAGGACATGGAGGTCCTGGGCCTCCTTCACCGCCGCTCCCTCACCACCAGACGCTTGGAGGAAGAACGCCTCATCTTCCGCCTCGGAACACTTCAACCCCAGGGCATCAATGTGGACTTCAACAGTTTCCTCATTTCCCCTTCCCCCACCTCACCCTAGTTCTGAACTTCCAGCTCAGTAACTGTCTCCATGACTTGTCCGGACTTGTCCTACCTGCCTATCTTCTTTTCCACCTATCCACTCCACCCTCTCCTCTTTGACCTGTCACCTTCATCCCCTCCCCCACTCACCCATTGTACTCTATGCTACTTTCTCCCCACCCCCACCCTCCTCTAGCTTATCTCTCCACACTTCAGGCTCACTGCCTTTATTCCTGATGAAGGGCTTTTGCCCGAAACGTCGATTTCGAAGCTGCTTGGATGCTGCCTGAACTGCTGTGCTCTTCCTCCATCTGACCCTATTCCACTGTTCACTCCCTGGAGAATCCTCTTCTCTCGTGTTTCCCCTAAACCCAGGTGCTGTGCTGATCCTCCCATTTGCTCTGCCTTCTCAGCTCTGCCGGGTAATCCTGCCTCTAAATTGCTCACCAAATCAAACAACGTTATTGTTGAAATTAGTCGCTGAATAAAAGTTTGTCAATGATTATTGAGGAAATTTCCGAAGAACATCTTTAACAAATAATGTTTTTCATGGACCTTCATCGCCACCTGGTGGTTGTCATTGTGATACGCCATTTTTATTTTCCCCTGCACTGCCTATCTCCGCCACCTGGTGGTGGTATTGCTCTATTTTCCATTCCCCTCCAAATCCTCACATTCCATTGTAACTGTAAGGTGAAGAGACAGCCCCTCGTCTTTGGTTTAGGAATTTTGCAGCTTTCCAGATTCAACATCTCGTTTAGAAATTTTAAATGGTACTCTATGTCCCTCTTTTTTTTCGGACCGACTTTTTTTCTTTGAATGCTTCTGCAGTTTCCATTTGAACCTCTTGTCGATTCATCTTTTCGTTGCATTTAACTGTAATGATATTAAAGCAAAATATTGCAGATGCTGATGATTTAAAGTGCAAAGTGCCGGAGAAACACAGCAGGTTTAGTGGCCTGAGAAACAGAATTAGCATTTCAGTGCCTGTGGCTCTTGTTCAGTTTCTGTTTCTCTCTGCACTGACCCTACCAGACCTGCTGTGTTTCCCCAGCATTCTCTGTTTGTATTTATACAATTTCTGTCTCATTTTCCCGTTTACCATAATAATTTTTATGTCTTTAATCTCTGTCATAGAGGCGTACAGCAACTCGAACATGCCGGCCAACATTCCCAAACTAAACAAGTCCTAGGAGCCTGTGTCTGCTCCATTACCCTCTGACCGTTTCCTATTCATGTTCCTGTCCAAATGCCTTTTAAATGTTGTCGTTGTATGCCAAGCAGGCTAAGATGAAAGGTAGGGAGGAGGGACTTGGGGGAGGGGCGTTGGGAATGCGATAGGTGGAAGGAGGTTAAGGTGAGGGTGATAGGCCGGGGTGGGGCGGAGAGGTCAGGAAGAAGATTGCAGGTTAGGAAGGTGGTGCTGAGTCCGAGGGTTGGGACTGAGACAAGGTGAGGGGAGGGGAAATGAGGAAATTGGAGAAATCTGAGTTCATCCCTTGTGGTTGGAGGGTTCCTCCAGGCGTCGTGTTGCTATGGTCTGGCGATGGAGGAGTCCAAGGACCTGCATGTCCTCAGTGGAGTGGGAGGGGGAGTTGAAGTGTTGAGCCACGGGGTGGTTGGGTTGGTTGGTGCGGGCCTGAAACGTCGATTCTCCTGCTCCTTGGATGCTGCCTGACCTGATGCGCTTTTCCAGCAACACATTTTTAAGCTCTGATCTCCAGCATCTGCAGTCCTCACTTTCTCCTAGTTGTACACTATGTTTGGCAGCTCGTTCCATACACGACCCTCACTCTGTGTGAAAATGTTTCATTTCAGGTTCCTCTTTCCCTCTCACCTTAAACCTCTCTCTAGTTGTGAACTCCTCTATCCGAAGGAAACAAAAGCTTTGCTATTCGCCCCTTCCATGTCCCTCATGATTTATAAACCTCCATAAAGGTCTCCCTTCAGCCTCCTACACTCCACTGAAAAACGTGCAAACCTGTCCAGCCTCTCTGTGTAACTCAAAATCTACAGTTCTTCTGACACCCGAGTGAAACTTTTCTGAACCCTCTCCAGTTTAATAATATCCATCCTACAGCAGGGGGACGAGAATTGAACACATTGCTCCAGAAGTGTCCTCACTAACATCCTGTACAACCTCCTGAAACAGTCCTGAAGAACATTTCAATCCGTTGTCATCTGGTGATATTTTCCTCCCAAGACCCTCCATGAGGACACGGTGCCCCCTCAATCCTGGGATTGTAACCCTTCACCTTGGGCAAGCTCAGAGACCTCTCCATTTCAGACTCAGGGGCGCGGGCTCCAGCAGCTTCCTTTCAGCCTCATCGCCCACGTCTTGTTTCCAGCAGATGCCTGTTTCCCGCTTGGTCTGAGCTCACAGCCTTTCACCCCGGTGTGTGTGAGTGAGTGTGTGTGTGTGTGTGTGTGTCTCTGTGTGTGTGTCTATGTCTGTGTGTGTGTGAGTGTGTGTGTGTCTGTGAGTGTGTGTCTCTGTCTCTGTATCTGTCTCTGTGTCTGTGTGTGTATGTCTGTGTGTGTGAGTGAGTGTGTGTGAGTGAGTGAGAGTGTGTGTGTGTGTCTGTGAGTGTGTGTCTCTGTCTCTGTGTGTGTGAGAGAGAGAAATATCCCAGAGACAGCTCCGGCTCCAGATGCCCCACTTCCCAAACTCACTCGACCCTCCATCATGATGCTGCCCCCCCGCGGGGGGGGGGGGGGTTCACACAATCCCCACCCGCCCCCTCCCTCTCTCCCTTAAATAAATGGGGAAGAGGGGGATCAGAGTGCAGGAAGATCCCAGTCTCTTTCAATCCGCCCCCGGTGAAAGGGGGAGGTGGGGGTGGGTGGGGGGGGAGAGAGAGAGAGCGACAATCGGCCTGAACCGGTTTAATGAAGGATGAACGGTGACCGGTGCTGTCCAATTCCTGTCCCTCCCTCTCTCCCCCCGCATTACCCCCCGGTTACCGACCGCCCGCGAGCGCCCCCTCTCGGCCCCGCCCTGCCCGTGAGGAGGGCAGATTGCTTTCCCTAAAGGGCAGCACTGACACTAATGGGGGAGTGAGGGGGCTTTCCAACATTGGGCCACTTTAATGGGAATCACTTTCCATTCCAGACTGAGACATTGCATTGAGGTTCTAACAGGCACCGTGATGGATTGGGACCCGTGTCCATCCGGGAATTCTTGGTCTAGTGAGGTTCCCACTGCACCGCCATCTCCCCATGACAGGGGCACAGGAACAGGAATAGGCCATTCGGCCCCTTGGGTCTGTTCTACCATTCAATGAGATCATGGCTGAGCTTGTCCCAGGTCCATGTTCCTGACTTTAGCCCGAATCCCGTAACATCTTTGACCCAAAAAATGCATCTAATTCAGATTTAAAATGAACAATTTATCCAACAGGAGGAGATCACGTGGCTTTAGGTGTGGGGGCGGGGAGAGATAATACATTGTGATAGACAGGATGGAGCAGTTGGGAAGGACAAACTTTACGGACCAGCAGCTGTTTCCTGTCCTGTTCCAGACTCAGATGGACTTTCATAAAAACCGAAATAACGGAATGGTGGAAATCGGAACTAAAACAGAAATTGTTGGAAAATGCTCAGCAGGTCTGACAGCATCCGGGAAATTCTCCAGTCTCCTCCCACAATCCAAAAAGATGCCGCCAGATCTGCTGAGCTTTTCCAGCTATTTCTGTTCTCCTCGAGTTTGTCTGATGTCCTTTTGGGGTAACAGTGCAGATTCTAAACTTCTCTACCACGATGCAGGCTCAATGTGCCAAAAGATGCGACCTCAAGAGGACAGCAAGAGGGAAACCTGCAGGAAAAAACTCAGGAGAAAGACAACTACTTTCAGATGGTCCATTCCTTGGGAATATCACTCGGATTAGCGGGAGGAGCCTGCACACTGCAGTGGGAATGGTGCGAGAGACCAACAGTTGGGTTAATCCTACAATCCAATGGGGGAGGCTGCACTGGAACGGATCCTTCCACCACATCACAAATCCTCCCCTTTCTGGTTGTTACTTTTCTCACCTTTCCCTGTCCCTGTCATGCTTCAAATCAAATCTATTTTTCACCTTTTCACCTTTTGGCAAAAGGTCACAGATTTAAAGTTTTCTCTGTTCCCAGATGCTACTTGACCTGCTGAGCAATTGCAAACCTTTTCTGATTTTATTTCGATGTCCAGCATCTGCAGTATTTTAGTTTTGGGCTAAGATCTTGTGTGTGACATTTGGCTGCAGTACCGGTGGCTGCCAGCTGGTGGCAATCCTACACCACTAATGCCATCGCCGTTTTGAAATGACAGCGACACCAATGACCTGCAGTACCGCTCGCCGCCAGAGGATGGTACTATTGCACCGATTATTCTTCAAATGGAATCAATGTGGAAACGGGACTCCTGACTGAAACTGGGGAAATGGAGATCTTGTGGATCATCGGTGATATTCCCTGAAAATGCCGGAGATTGCAGCAGGACGGGCAGCATCTGTGGAGACAGATGGAGAGTTAATGGCTCGAGTCCCAAAAGATTTCTCTTCAGAACTGAAAGGGGCTGGAAAATAGTGTTTACCTTGTGTTGATGACAGAGGGGGAGGAGGAGAGAGGGGAACAGATAGTGAGGGTATTAAGCGAGGGGAATGGGCTTGGGGGTGGGATTCTCTTCGAAGTGTCAGTGTGGAATTGATGGCTGAAGGGCCTGTTTCCACACTGTAGGGATTCCAGGAATCTCTGCTCTTGCTGCCCAGAACAAAAGACAAAGGGAGTGAATTGGTGTAAACGCGATATGGAGATATCAAACACATGTAAATGTTTGGTGTGAAATGAGAAAAATGTGTCTGTGCAGCAAGAGCAGAGATTCCTCGAATCCCTACAGTGTGGAAACAAGCTCATCAGCCAACAAGTCCACACTGAGCCTCCGAAAAGGATCCCACCCAAGCACATGACTCTACATTTACCCCTGATTAATACATCTAACTTACACATACCTGAACACTATAGGCAAATTCACACAGACAATTCACCTAACCTGCCCATCTTTGGATTGTGGGAGTAAACTGACAGTCACAGGGAGAATGTGCAAACTCCACACAGTTGCCCGAGGTTGGAATCAAATCCAGGTCCCAGGTACTGTGAGGCAGCATAGAACATAGAACATAGAACATAGAACAATACAGCACAGAACAGGCACTTCGGCCCACGATGTTGTGCCGAACTTCTATCCTAGATTAAGCACCCATCCATGTACCTATCCAAATGCCGCTTAAAGGTCGCCAATGATTCTGACTCTACCACTCCCACGGGCAGCGCATTCCATGCCCCCACCACTCTCTGGGTAAAGAACCCACCCCTGACATCTCCCCTATACCTTCCACCCTTCACCTTAAATTTATGTCCCCTTGTAACACTCGGTTGTACCCGGGGAAAAAGTTTCTGACTGTCTACTCTATCTATTCCTCTGATCATCTTATAAACCTCTATCAAGTCACCCCTCATCCTTCGCCGTTCCAACGAGAAAAGGCCGAGAACTCTCAACCTATCCTCGTACGACCTACTCTCCATTCCAGGCAACATCCTGGTAAATCTTCTCTGCACCCTCTCCAAAGCTTCCACATCTTTCCTAAAGTGAGGCGACCAGAACTGCACACAGTACTCCAACTGTGGCCTAACCAAAGTCCTGTACAGCTGCAACATCACTTCGCGACTCTTGAATTCAATCCCGCTGCTAATGAACGATAATACTCCATAGGCCTTCTTACAAACTCTATCCACCTGAGTGGCAACCTTCAAAGATCTATGTACATAGACCCCAAAATCCCTCTGTTCCTCCACCTGACCAAGAACCCTACCATTAACCCTGTATTCCGCATTCTTATTTGTTCTTCCAAAACGGACAACCTCACACTTGGCAGGGTTGAACTCCATCTGCCACTCCTCAGCCCAGCTCTGCATCATATCTAAGTCCCTCTGCAGCCGACAACAGCCCTCCTCACTGTCCACAACTCCACCTATCTTCGTATCATCTGCAAATTTACTGACCCACCCTTCGACTCCCTCATCTAAGTCATTAATAAAAATTACAAACAGCAGAGGACCCAAAACTGATACCTGCGGAACTCCACTTGTAACTGGACTCCATGCTGAATATTTACCATCTACCACCACTCTCTGACTTCGACCGGTTAGCCAGTTTTCTATCCAATTGGCCAAATTTCCCTTTATCCCATGCCTCCTGACTTTCCGCATAAGCCTACCATGGGAAACATTATCAAATGCCTTACTAAAATCCATGTACACTACATCCACTGCTCTACCCTCATCCACATGCTTGGTCACCTCCTCGAAGAATTCAATAAGACTTGTAAGGCAAGACCTACCCTTCACAAATCCATGCTGGCTGTCCCTAATCAAGCAGTGTCTTTCCAGATACTCGTAAATCCTATCCCTCAGTACCCTTTCCATTACTTTGCCTACCACAGAAGTAAGACTAACTGGCCTGTAATTCCCGGGGTTATCCCTATTCCCTTTTTTGAACAGGGGCACAACATTCGCTACTCTCCAGTCCCCTGGTACCACCCCCATTGCCAGTGAAGACGAGAAGATCATTGCCAACATAATCCTAGGATATATCCCGTCAGGCCCGGGGGACTTGTCTATCCTCAAGTTGTTCAAAATGTCCAACACATCTTCCTTCCTAACAGGTATCTCTTCTAGCTTATCAGTCCATTTCACACTCTCCTCTTCAACAATACGGTCCCTCTCGTTCGTAAATACTGAAGAGAAGTACTTGTTCAAGACCTCTCCTATCTCTTCCGACTCAATACACAGTCTCCCACCACTGTCCTTGATCAGACCTACCCTCGTTCTCGTCATTCTCAGGTTTCTCACATACGCATAGAATGCCTTGGGGTATTCCTTGATCCTATCCGCCAAGGATTTTTCATGCCCTCTCTTAGCTCTCCTAATCCCTTTCTTCAGGTCCCTTCTGGCTATCCTGTATCCCTCCACTGCTCTGTCTGAACCTTGTTTCCTCAACCTTATGTAAGCCTCCTTCTTCCTCTTTACTAGACATTCAACCTCCCTCGTCAACCAAGGCTCCCTCACACAACCATTTCTTTCCTGCCTGACAGGTACATACATATCAAGGACACGTCGTATCTGCTCCTTGAAAAAGTTCCACATTTCCACCACATCCTTCCCTGACAGCCTATGCTCCCAACGTATGCTCCTCAAATCCTGTCTTACAGCATCGTAATTTCCCTTCCCCCAATTGTAAAAACTTCCTTGTTGTGCGCACCTATCTCTCTCCATAACCAAGGTGAAAGTCACAGAATTGTGGTCACCATCACCAAAATGTTCACCCACTAACAAGCCCACCACTTGTCCCGGTTCATTACCGAGTACCAAATCCAATATGGCCTCCCCTCTGGTTGGACAATCTACATACTGCGTTAGAAAAGCTTCCTGGACACACTGCACAAACACCGCCCCATCCAATCTACTTGATCTAAAGAGCTTCCAATCAATATTTGGGAAGTTGAAGTCACCCATGACTACGACCCTGTGGCTTCTGCACCTTTCCAAAATCTGTTTCCCAATCTGTTTCTCCACATCTCTGCTGCTATTGGGGGGCCTATAATAAACACCCAACAAGGTGACTGCACCTTTCCTATTTCTGACTTCAGCCCATACTACCTCCAGAGGCAGATCCCCCTCAAACTTCCTTTCTGCAGCCGTTATACCATTTCTAATTAGCAATGCCACCCCCCTCCTTTTTTACCACCCTCCCTAATCTTACTGAAACATCTGTAACCAGGAACCTCCAACAGCCATTCCTGTCCCTCATCTATCCATGTTTCCGTGATGGCCACAACATTGTAGTCCCAGGTACCGATCCACGCCTTACGTTCACCCACCTTATTTCTGATACTCCTTGCATTGAAGTATACGCACTTGAGCCCATCTCTGTGTCCGCAAGTAGTCCCTGTCAGTGCTACCTTCTCCACAGCCTCCCTACAGTCTTGGGCATCCTGACACACAGCTAGCTTACTTGCTGGGCTACAAGTCCGGATGCCATCCCCCTGCCAAATTAGTTTAAACCCCCCCGAAGAGTGCTAGCAAACGTACCCCCCAGGATATTGGTGCCCTTCTGGTTCAGGTGCAACCCGTCCTGTTTATACAGGTCCCACCTTCCCCAGATGCAGTCCAATTGTCCAAATATCTGAAGCCCTCCCTCCTACACCATCCTTGCAGCCACGTGTTCAACTGCACTCTCTCCCTATTCTTTGCCTCTCTGTCACGTGGCACCGGCAACAACCCAGAGATGACGACTCTGTCTGTCCTAGCTTTTAGCTTCCAGCCTAACTCCTTGAGCTCTTGAATGACCTCCCCACCCCTCTTCCTACCTATGTCGTTGGTGCCAATGTGTACCACGACTTCTGGCTGCACACCCTCCCCCTTAAGGATTCTGAAGACATGGTCCGAGCCACTGAGCCATTGTACTGCCTTCATTGTACTGAAGTGGGATGAGACCCTCCCACTGATATTCATCAGGCTCCGAGAGACAAGAAGCCAGACAGATCAACTGCTCCCCTCAGAAACTGGTCACTGGGCACCACATGAGAATGCCAGTGTGGGTACTGGTTTCTGGATTAGTGGTGCTGGAAGAACACAGCAGTTCAGGCAGCAACCAAGGAGCAGTGAAAGCCCTTCATCAGGAATGTGCCCACCCTGACCGAGACACAGATGAGGGCAGTAAGATAAATTTCAAGCTGAATTGTGAGAGACATTGTGTTTCCTGTCTTGTTATGGATCAGATCAAACTCCCTCAAAATATATCAAATATAAGACCCTAATTCTTTATTTTGTTTAAGAGGAAGTGTAAGGCGCCATGATCCAGAGGTGATTTGATTGGTCCATTGCTATGCTTTAAGGAAAACACACTTTATTCAGGAATGGGAGATCAGGAGATGGTGGGAAATGACACTGGAGTGGGAGTGGGGCCCAGAGTCTACCATGGATCAAGCCAGTCCTTTAGGGTCTGCAGTCCAGCTGCCCAAGTGGATCAAGTGGGTTCATATTCATCAGATGGAGCTTCCCCAAGTGGTAACCCTGGGCCCAGAGCCTCACCGTGTGAGTAAGGCTGTCTCTGGGTAACCCTGGGACCCAATGGTGAGGGACTGGGACAAAGTGGGAGTGGGCCAGGGACTAGGCTGTGACAGATGACTCTCCAATGGGTAACTCTCCAGCTGCTGACACCTGGACTTCCCAAACTCTTTTCCGAAAAGGAGGCTGGAGATGCTCAAATCAAGGTGTCGAGGGGAACCCCATCCCCAGGACAGAGAACAGCAACAGCAGCCCCGAGAAAGAGGAACAGGGACAGGAGACCTAGATGGATCCTTATCACATGGAACATTCCATACAATTGGATATGGGAATAATGCTCCTGGGACCAATCCTGCTCCCAGAGCAGGGGTTTTGGAGATTTTTACAGAACCATGAAGACGGTGATGATCCTGGGATTCCTGACTGGGAACTTTGTCTGGAGAGAATCAGGAGGAGAATAATAATGCAGAGTCAGTGATTGACACACCCGTCCCACTGAAAACCCAAGGGTCAGGTCGGGGGGATACATTGGGAATCTGAGTGGGGAGGAGTGGGGTAAATTGGTGAGGTATGAGAAGGGAGATGACACTGGGGAGCTGACTAGAAATTGTCAAATAAAGTGTCTTTAGCAGCACAAACACAGTTAGGGAAGATTAAGTAGGGAAAGTGTAGTTATCATTTGGAACCCATCCATAAAGACAGTGATGGACAATAACCCTGTCTGGTTTCTGAGGAGAAGTTAAAATAGTTGGGAGCATTGAGG
Organism: Chiloscyllium punctatum; assembly: GCF_047496795.1. Classification (NCBI taxonomy): domain Eukaryota; kingdom Metazoa; phylum Chordata; class Chondrichthyes; order Orectolobiformes; family Hemiscylliidae; genus Chiloscyllium; species Chiloscyllium punctatum. Next base: position 22,937,814 of record NC_092768.1, on the reverse strand, counting down.
GAATATCTGGGATCCATATGTCACTTCTTCAGTCAGAATCTGAGTGTGCTGGCCTCGGTGCTGGAGGGAACGATGTGAGGGAGATGGGATGTGTGTGAGAGGTGAGGCCTGGGGCAGGCCCTGGCTTCAGGCAGGATGGGATGGGAATGATGGCTGTGAAAGGCAGGTCTTCCATCACTGTTGGGATGGGAGAGGTGTACCCACTGGGCATTGCATGGCACCGCCCTGGAAAGGAGGTGGGCCCTCGGGGATATGTGCTGGGAAAAGGGGGAAATGTCCCATCGGAACATTGAAACTCACTGGGAAGCTCCCTCCATTTGTTTATAAGATAAAGAGGAACCAAAAGCTGTTGGATGCTCTCCCCAGTCACTGGGACCAGAGAATGGGCTGTTGTTATCCCTACCCCAATGGGCCTCTCTCCCCTTGGGCCCCACCAGGTAGTGTCGGCAATGAGGAATTTGGGGGATAGGGGGCCACTCCCACAGTGTCAATATGAAACATGAACATTGCAGAATTGATGCTGCACCAAGTGTTGAGGTGATTCTGGGAATGAAGCAGCTCCGTGAGAGATGAGGGTCTTGGGTGAATATTGTGTCCCACCTGGGAATACAGTGACAGGGATCTGATCTGATCCATTCCCAATGAGATAATTAGATTAGATTCCCTACAGTGTGGAAACAGGCTCTTCGGCCCAACCAGTCCACACTGACCCTCCGAAGAGTAACCCACCCAGACCCATTTCCCTCTGACTAACACTATGGGCAATTTAGCATGGCCAATTCACCTGACCCACACATCTTTGGACTGTGGGGGGAAACCTGAGCATCCGGAGGAACCCCACGCAGACACGGGGAGAATGTGCAAACTCCACACAGACAGTCGCCCGAGGCTGGAATCAAACCTGCGACCCTGGTGCTGTGAGGCACCAGTGCCAACCACTGAGCCACTGTGCCACCCCCGATGTTTAGTTTGACCCCCAGCTCGAGGTATTAGACTGGGTGTGCAGGGCATATGGAATACCTATTCTCATGGACAGGGGAATATTACTGTAAAGGGGGGACTTGAGTGGACAGCTCCATGAGTATGCTGCCCATTTCAGATCTCATTGACCCCCCCAATGTCTGAACATCCTGTTCCAGAGGATGAATCATTGGCTGTAAATTTGTTGATGAATGAAAGGCAAGAGGTTTGTGTTTGTTCACTGAAGAAGCACAGCTTCTTTTTCCTTGTTTTATCTTTATTTTGTTGTTACTGAATAAATGTTAACTTTGTCACAATTGAAAGGTTTTCTAACACGTGAAGCTCTCACATTGAACAGTGAGAACTTGGTTGGGAGGGTGAGTTGTGAGGAGGATACAGAGATGTTTCAGTGTAATTTGGACAAGTCGGGTGAGTGGGAGAAATATAATGTGGGTAAATATGAGCTTATCCACTTTGTAGCATAAACAGAAATGCAGGTTATATTCAGACGGCAATGAATAGAGAAAAGGGGATGTGCAATGAGACTTGGATGTCCTTGTTCACCCGTCGCTGAAAGTAAGTGTGCAGGTGCAGCAGGAAGTGAAGGGGGCAAATGATAAGTTAGCGTTCATAGCGAGAGGATAGAGTACAGGGACAGGGATGAGTTGCTGCAGCTGTACAGGGCCTTAGTGAGACCACACCTGGAGTAATCTGTGTGGTTTTGGTTTCTTTGTCTGAGGAAAGAAGTTCTGGCTGTGGAGGCATTGAAATATGGTTTGCCAGACTGAATCCTGGGATGGCAGGATGGATGTGTGACATCAGTCAGGATGATATTCCCTGGAGCTCAGATGAGGAGAACCTATAAAATTCTAACAGGACTGGACAGGATAAATACAGGAAGGATCATGATCAAGAATGCAGCACCTGAGTCACAGTCAGAGTACAGAGAAGGTTTACCAGGATATTGCCTGGTGTGGGGGATTGTCGCGATGAAGAAAGGTTGGATAGACTGAGTTTGTTTTCACAGGAATGTAGGGGTTGAGGGGTGACCTGATGGAAGTTTATAAGATTGTGAATGACACAGAAAGAATAGAAAATATGCAGTATTACCCACAGTGGAAGGGTCAATTACTTGAAGACACAGTTTCAAGGTGTGGAGGGTTTGGGGAATGTTTTGAAGAGATGTGTGAGTCAGGTTTTTGAGTGGTGAGTGCCTGGAACATACTGCCCGAGGAGGTGGTGAAAACAGTCACAACAGTAGCATTTGAGAAGCATCTGGATAGGAAGGGAATAGAGGGATATGGATCCTGTAAGTGAAGACAGTTTTAGTATGGAAGGGCAAAATGTGTCAGTGCAGGCTCAGAAGGCCGAAGGGCCTGTTTCTGTGCTGTATTATTCCTTGGTCTGAAATGAAGAGAAATTTCTTCATCCAGATGATGCTTACCCTGGGGAGTTCTCCGCCTCAGAAAATGGTTGAGGAGAAAGCATTAAATGCTGTCACAGAGGAGTTAGATGTAGGTCTTGGGCTCAAGGGATCAAAGGGGATGTGGGGAGGAAGTGAGAACAGGGGACTGAGTTGAATGATCACCCATGCGTTGGGCAGAGTTAAAGGATGGCATGGTGTTCAGGGCGTGCAGCTGTATAGATTGACTGTCATTGTAGCTGTAGGTACAGGAATCAATCAGAGACAAGGTGATGTATAACAGCAATACATTTATGAATGGGAGTTTTTAAAAGAAGGGCCTCACCTACTCAGTCTCATAAGACAAAATCCTCATTTCTAGAACCAATCTGGTGAAGTTTTTCTGAACTATCTCCATTGAAACTATATTCCTCTCAAGTTTGGAGACTAAATTGCACACAACCCTCAGGGTGTGGTCTCATTAATGCCTTGTACAGTTACATCAACACTCACCTACTTTTATTCTCTATTCCTTTAGTAATAAATGTCAGGATTCTATTTGCTTTTTACCTTCTGTACCTACAGAAGACTTTTCTGCGATTCACACACAAGGATATCCAGATCTCTCTGCACTGAAACACTTGGAAGATTGTCTCTATTTCAAAAAAAGTTGTATTTGTATTCCTCTGAGCAAAATGGATAACCTCACATGTGTTCATGTTTCATCTGTCAAATTCTGCCCCATTCACCTCATCTGTCCAGAGCCATTTTTATATTTCTTATTTCTTCATTGCAATACATTTTCCCACCTCTTTTAGTGTCATCTGCAATTTTGTCCGTATTTTTTCTATCCCTGTCTCCAAGTCATTCATAAAGATTGGAAATATTTGGGGCCTGTGACAGGCTATCAGTTACACCTTGCCAACCAGAAAAAGACCCATTCAGCCCAACTCTCGGCTTTCTGTTTGTCAGCCAATCCTCAATCCAAGCTCATCAATTCCCACCAACACCGTGTGATATCACCTTGTGAAGTGAAAGAGCTAAAGGATTCTCTCTGTCAAACTCAAAGTCAGTGCCCAGTGGAAAAGCAACTTGGAAAAAACAAGTATTCACTGAGAACTCCAGGATATCTACAAATCTTTCTACTGCTAAACAAACAAAACAACAGCAAAACAGACAGGGTTCAGGTAATTCTCACATTCAAAGACTTGAAACTTCAGCTTCCATTGTGGTGGCTGGTATATTGGGTCGCGGTCAGTGTGTTTGTTGATGGAGTTTGTGGATGAGTGCCATGCTTCTAGAAATTCTCTGGCTGTCCTCTGTTTAGCTTGTCCTGTGATTGCTGTATTGTCCCAGTTGAATTTGAGGTCCTTGTCATCTGTGTGTATGGCTCTTCGGGACAGCTGGTCGTGGTGTTTAGGGATGGGTTGGTGTTCGTGGATGAGGATTGCTAGTTTTACAAGGAATCTTGTAAAATGCAAAGACTGTACAAAACACTATATAGGACAAACAGGCAGACAACTGGCAATATACCGGCCATGACAATGAACAACCAGAACTGGCAACCAGAAACAGCAGGAACAGACTAAATAATTTCCAGAAGACACGGTACAGCAGCAAGTCACAGGAGGCTCCTGAAGATGTTCCCTAGACAGGGGAGGAAATGTCTGCGAATCAACTTCCCAGCTCGGTGAACATACCCACAACTACGGCAGGAAACAAAGATATTTGTTGTGGTAGATGAAGAGGGATTGAAAATTGAGGACTTGATATATGAATGTAAGAACATAAGATATAGGAGAGTCAATAGGCCATTCAGCCCCTCAGGTCTGCCCTGCCATTCAACAGGATCATGGGTAATCTGCCCCAGATCTCAGCTCCATTTTAATGGCAGCTCATCATAGCCATCAACTCTCAGATATTACAACATCTATCAACCTCCACTTTAAACCCTTTCAGTGATGGCACCTCCACAACTCTCAGCACTACATTAGTATTTGATGTCTCTTGTTCCAAATGCATTATGTTAAACTGATATTCATATTATTTCACTTTTTTCTCCCTTTCACTTCTAAACCTAGATTTCTCTTTTCCAATTCCTGTCTTTTCACCAAAAGAGGAAATGCTGGAAAATCTCAGCAGGTCTGGCAGCATCTGTAAGGAGAGAAAAGAGCTGACGTTTCGAGACTAACTGACCCTTTATCAGCTTTGACAACGTGTCAGTTAGACTCAAAACGTCAGCTTTTTTCTCTCCTTACAGATGCTGCCAGACCTGCTGAGATTTTCCAGCATTTTCTCTTTTGGTTTCAGATTCCAGCATCTGCAGTAATTTGCTTTTATCCTGTCTTTCCAGCTTGATTTCATCGCTTCCGAATTCCATCCCCTTTGCTTTAAATTTCTCTGCTCTTTCTCATTTTCTGCTCTTTATCTTTTTCTGCTTTCTGTAGTTTCTCCATTCTCTCTTTAAGCTCAAGCTGCCTTCACTGGAACTGCATCTGTCCCGATTCCAGCTAATTCTGCCTCTAGATTGCCCACCAAATCAAATGTCATTTATGAAATTAGTCGCCACGTAAAATAATTTTTGAGGAAATTGGTAAAATGTTTGGCCCCTAATCTTGACACTGGTGTCCCCGTCCCATTGATTTCCTGAACAGAAGGTACAAGCTCTTAATATCTGCCCTGTCAAGCTCCATTTAGAAACATCAATGTCTCAATAAGGTCATCCCTCATTCTCCTAAACCCAGAGAATTTACTCCCCCTTCACCCCCTTCCTGATGAAGGGCTTTTACCCAAAATGTCGATTTTTCTGCTTCTCGGATGCTGCCTGATCTGCTGTCCTTTTCCAGCACCACTCGAATCTTGACTCACAGGCAACCTCCCAAACCCAGGGAATATTTCATGAATCTTCACTCGACAGCTTCCAATGCAAGAATACATTTCCTTCATTGTGGAGAGCAAAACTGTGCTGAGTGTTGGACAGGGAACGTGATGACTAACATATCGAGTCCTTGTATCGTTCCATGAACCCATTGGGGTTAATATTCATCTTGGGATGGAGGCATCAAACAGAGGTTGTGGGATTGAACACCCACGATAGACCAAACCTGATCTTGGTGGAATTAAATTGGAAATGGGATGAGATATATCATCAGGCACTCAAATCTTAAAGACAATCTCTCTCTCTCTGCACCTTCTCTGTAGCTGTAACAAAGCCATCTTGACTATCCCTAATGAGAATTTGCCTTTCCAAACACATGTAAATTCTGTCCCTCAGCATCCCCTCCAACAACTTTCCCACCACCGATGTCAGGCTCACTGGTCTATAGTTCCCTGGCTTTTCATTACCACTTTCTTAAATAGTGGCATCATGTAAGGCAACCTCCAGTCTTCTGACACCTCGCCTGTGGCTATTGATGACACAAACATCTCAGCAATGGGCCCAGAAATCACTTCCCTAGAGTTTGAGGATACACTGGATCAGGTCCCAGAGATTTATGTGCTTTAAGACGTCCAGCACCTCTCCTCTGTAGGAAGTCAAGGTGTCACTATTTATTTCCCCAGGTTCTCTGTCTCCCATATCCTTCCCCGCAGTAACTGATGAAATAATATCTCCCCCATCTCCTGTGGTCCCACACATTGGTGGCCTTGTTGATCTTTTATGGGCCGATTCTCTCCCTTGTTACTCTTGTCCTTCATGTATTTGTAGAATCCCTTTTGATTCTCCTTAACCCTATTTGCCAAAGCTATCCCATGTCCCCTTTCTCCCTCCTGATTTCCCTCTTAAGTGTACTCCTGCCACCTTTATACTCTTCTAAGGATTCACTCGCTCTCTGCTGTCTATACCTGACAAATGCTTCCATCTTTTTCTTCACCAATACTTAGTTTCTGTAGTCATCCAGCATTCCCTACATCTACCAGTCTTGTCCTTCACCCTGGCAGGATCATACAGTCTCTGGACACTCGTTATCCCAGTTTTAAAGGTTTCCCATTTTCCAACCGTCCCTTTACCTGCAAATATCCGCCCCCAATCAACTTTTGTACGTTCTTACCAAATTCCGTCATAATTGGCCTTCTTCCAATTTAAACTTTAACTTTTTGATCTGGTCTATCCTTTTCCATTTCCACATCTATTATAAAACTAATAGAATTATAGTCACTGGCCCAAAAGTGCTCCCCACTGACACCTCAGTCACCTGCTCTGCCTTATCTCCCAGTACTGGGTCAAGTATTGCTCCTTCTCCAGTAGGTACATCCATATACTGAATCAGAAAATTTCCTTGTGCACACTGAACAAATTCCTCTCCATCTAAGCCCTGAACACTTTGGCAGTCCCAGTCTGTGGGAAGTTAAGATCCTTTGCCATAACCACCCTATTATTCTTTCAGATAAGTGATATATCCTGACAAGTTTATTTCTCAATTTCCCACTGACTATTGGAGGGGTTTATAGTACAATCCCAATGAGGTTATCATCCCATTCTTATTTTTCTGTTCCACCCAAATAACGTCCCTCAATATATTCCCAGGAATATCCTAAATACAGCTGTAATGTTATCCCTGATCAAAAATGCCACTCCCCATTCTCTCTTATCCCTCTTTCTCTTCCTCCTGTGGCATCTATACCATGGAACACTAAGCTGCCAGTCCTGTCCATCCCTGAGCCATGTTTCTGTAATTGTTATGATATCCCAATCTCATGTTCCTAACCATGCTCTGAGTTCATCTGCGTTCAATGTTCGGTCTCTTACATTGAAATAAATGCAGTTTAATTTATCTGTCCTTCCTTGTTCTCTGCTTTTTTCCTGCCTGCTCTGACTGTTTTATTGTTCCTTTTCCCAACTGTACCATTCAGATGTATCTCTCTCCTAACTATCTCCCTGGGTCCCCCTTCCCTCACTAGTTGTAATACCCCCCGAGCAGCTCCAACAAATCTCCCAGCTGTTATATTACTCCCTTTCCAATTCAGGTGCAATCCGTCCTTCCTATACAGGTCACTTCAACCCCAGAAGAGATCCCAATGATCCAAAAATGTGAATCCTTCTCTCCTGCACCATCTCCTCAGCCACACATTCATCTGCTCCATCCTTCTATTCCTGCCCTCACTAGCTCATAGCACCAGGAGTAATCCAGATATTCCTGCTCTCGAGGACCTACTTTTTAACTTCCTGCCTAATTTCCGATATTCTCCCTTTGGAATCTCATCCTTTTCCCTTCCTATGTCATTCGTTCCAATGTGTACAATGACCTCCTGCTGGTCCCACTCCCCTGTGAGAATATTCTGCACCCTCTCTGAGGTATCCTTGATCCTGGCTCCAGGGAGGCAACACACCATTCTGATGTCTCACTGTTATTCTGAGCCTCTGACTGGAGAGGCACATGTCACCCTCTACTCTGAGTCAGCTTCACGTCATCCAAAACCAGTATCACCCACATATGAACGCGGACTGAGCCCCTATCCCTCTGTCACTCACTGACCTACATCAAAATAGGGTCCATTGATTCCAGATTCTTGTTCACATTTCACCAGCTGCCCTGGTTCAACCCCGTGTCCCCAGATCGTGAACCTGTCCCTTTGGATTATGAGGCCTCAGACAGAGATGTTTGGACAGATGAGCCAAACACATGGTCAAGACACAGGATTGTCTTAAAGGAGGAAAGCTGGGTCTGAAGGATGAAAAGTGTCAGCCGGGAATTGGGCTCCAACACCTCGGAGTGTTGTGAGACAGGAGACTACAGGGATAAGGTGGGGAGGGTGAACGAGACACGGCTCTTCTGTGCTGGGAGAACGAACAATGGAGCCACAGGCAGCACGGAGTGGGGGCCCTCACCTCCTTTCTCCTCAAATACCTTCAGGAGACACTCCCATTGCTTCACACTCCTGAAGGTCATGTCGAAGTACCCCCACTGGAGAAATCATGCAGATAGAAAATATCTGCTGCTTGGAACCCACAGCAATCCAGGAGGATTCTCTTCAGGAAGAAGGTCTGTTAAATGCTGATCCTTCCTCCACCTTCTTCACAGTCACCCTGACTGGATTCATGACCCACCCCACCCCCCTCCACCTGGCCTGTGGGGCTGGCTCCAGCACAGGCCATCGCTTTGGTCTCTGAGCCTTTTCAGAAACATGGTACAGGACCGCCTTCGTCTGGCAGGAGCTGGTACTGCGGCCAATATCATTCAATAACAATTACATTCAGCAGATGGCAGTGACACACATCCAAATCCTGGGGACATTGAAAATCATAAAATGCTGCAAATCTTCAGCAGGTCAGACAGCATCTGTGCACAGAGAACCAGAGTTAAGGGACAGTTAAACATCGGGGATACAGCATATCCTGGGAGAGAGCGGATTGTGTGTAAATCCCCTCCCCAAAGATACAAAGATAGAGGATGCTATGTAAATGCAGCATTGTCACCCTTCAGTGTTTGGATTTCTCCCTCAGGATTTCATGTTCCGGGTGCAGAGTGAGAAATAGAAACACAGAGAAATCCCAGCTCCAGACTGGGAAACAGGTTAAGAGATGGAGGATGGGACTGAAGCAGGAGTAAATGAAGGAAGGAGAGACACAAGATATTTAATTTACTTTTTATTTTCACCATCTGACATTTATATTTGTATCTGATTTATTGACAGATTGGTTGTGATGTTACAAAGTATAATCTCAGAATTCAATAACACATTCAGTAACATCCTGTTGTCAATGGGAGTTGTCAATGGGAGGTTTCTGACCCCAATCCCTGACCCAGACCCTAAACCCGGGGGTCACTGTGACGTCAGGGAGGCCCCGCCCCTTTAACAGCTGATTCTCAGAAATTTGTTTAAACCCCAAACCGTGAAGAAAGGATAAAGTTTCCCAGTGAATTTATTCCCAGTGAAGGTGTGGAGATGGGACTTGGTGTCCACGTTGTAAAATGAAACTGTCCCAGATTCATAACTGAGATAAACTCCCACCTTCCTGGGGATCAGATCGACAGGGAGAGGGAATTGAGGAGAGGAGTTTATATAAAACTGATCCTCATCCCGTTCCATGGTCCAGAGTCCATTCTTCGGAATCGGACTGACCCATCTCTTCCTCTCCACAAACTCTGAGGCTACTCCCAGATTCCAGCCCCGATTCCCCCCCACCTCCACCTCCCAGTAATGTCTCCCCGATGTGAATCCCTCTGATCCCAGGGCACAGAGACAGACTGGAAACCTCTTCTCGGTGTCAGGGAGACCCCTCCGGGCCCCAGTCAGTCTCAAACTCTTCAGATCCTTAGACACCTCAAGGCAGGGATTTGCTGTTTCCACATCCAGGGTCACTGAGACTGGGAGAGAAACACAGAGAATTAGAGACAGTCCCTGGGTATGGGTCTGTGGGAGGGGGATGTATGTGGAGGGTGGGGGGGGGGGAGAGAGGGATGTGTGCTGGGGAGAGTGGGGAGAGGGGAATGTGTGCGGGGAGAGGGGAAAGCGAGATGTGTGCGGGGCGAGGTGGGATATGTTTAGGAGAGAGGGGAGGGGGAGAGGAGGATATGTGCTGGGGAGAGTGGGGAGAGGGGAATGTGTGTTGGGGAGGGGAGGAGAAAGGGGAACGTATGTGGGGGAGAGGGGAATGTGTGTGGGGAGAGGGGAGGGGGAGATATGTGCAGGGGAGGGGATAAGGGGAGCGGGATGTGTGCGGGGGGAGACGGGGAGGTGCGGGGTGGAGAGAGGGTAGGTGTGGGTGGGGGGGAGAGGGCTCGGTGTGCACGGTGGGGAGAGGGGAGAGCTGGATGTATGTATGCGGGGGAGGGGGATATTTGTGCGTGGAGGGGAGCAGGATGTCTGTCCGTGGGGGAGAGGGGGAGGGGTGCGTGGGAGGAGAGGGGGAGGGGTGCGTGGGGAGAGAGTGGGAAGTGTGCGAGGGAGAGGGGAGGAGTGTGTGAGGGAGAGGGGGAGGTGTGCATGGGGAGAAGTGGGGGACGTGTGCATGGGGGGGAGAGGGTGAAGTGTGTGCTTTGGGGAGAGGGGGATGTTTGCGGGAGGGGGGAGAGGCGGAATTGTGCAGGGGTGAGGGGAGAGGGGGACATGTGTGTGGGGGGGGAGGGGGATGTTTCTTCAAGCTTTATTCAAGCTTTTTCTCTCAGTTTACACCCAATGTGTGGAATGAGCTACCAGAGGATGTGGTGGAGGCTGGTACAATTGCAACATTTAAGAGGCATTTGGATGGGTATATGAATAGGAAGGGTTTGGAGGGATGTGGGCCGGGTGCTGGCAGGTGGGACTAGATTGGGTTGGGATATCTAATCGGCATGCATGGGTTGGACCGAAGGGTCTGTTTCCATGCTGTACATCTCTATCACTCTATGACTCTATGACAATGGATTATAGCTCCAGCTGCCTCAGTGAGAACAAACTCCTGTTTGTTAGAGTCCCCACTATCATTCATTATTTTCCAATATCATGGGGGAGTGAAATGTGTTCCCACAAAATTGAAAATGGAAATGCTGAATCTGTTCTCAAAATATCAATTAAACCTGAAATCCAATGTCATCAATGGCACTGCTTAGACTAAAGTCGGGGCCATTGGGAAAGAGCTTTATTGAAACAGTGGGGACAGGTCAGAGAATGTTCACTCGGTGGGTTCCTGGGATGAAGCAGTTCCCTTGTGATGGAAGGTTTCAGGCTGGGGCTGTACTCATTGGAGTTTAGAGGAATGAGAGGTTCTTATTGAAATGTATAAGATGGTGAAGATGTTGACAGAGTAGACATTGAGAGGCTGTTTCCCATCATGGGGGAATCTGGAACCAGGGATAGAGTTTCAAAGTAAGGGCCCTGCCAATTAACATGGATTTTGTGTCTTCGGATCATTAATCTTTAGAATTCTCTCCCCCTCGAGAGCAGTGGAGCCCAGTTCATTGAATATATTAGAAGTTGAGTTAAACAGGTTTTTGATCAATGAGGGAGTTGAAGGTTGTGGGAGTCAGGCAGGAAAATGGAGTTAAGGTCACAATCAGATCAGCCGCCATCTTTATGAATGACAGGGCAAGCTCTCGGGGTCACTCCTGCCCCTGTTTCTGATGTACAATGTTCACATGGGATTTTCACATGGACATGTTTCAAGTTGTCAGCTTTTGAATTTCTTTCCTTCCTGTGAGTTAAAAAATAAGTGTTGAACTCACTTTCACATTCATAAATTCCTTTCCTCTCTGGAAACAGAAATAACAAATAGACTGAAGAATTTAGAGTCAAAGAGTTGTACAGCACGGAAACAAATATCTGCTGATCAGATATCCTCAATTAATCTGATTCCATTTGCCAGCACTTGGCCCATATCCCTCCAAACCCTTCCTACTCATCTACCCATTTCAATGCCTTTTGAATGTTGTAATTGTACCAGCCTCCGCCACTTCATCTGGGCAGCTCATTCCATACACAGGGGGCAGGGTACGTGAAAATGTTGACCCTTGAATCCCTTTTAAATCTTTACACCCTCACCTTAAACTAAAGCCCTCTAGTTTTGGACTCCCCTACCCAAGAGAAAGCCTTGTTTGTTTACCCTATCCATGTTCCTCATGTTTTTATAAAACTGAAAAAGGTCAACCTTCATCCTCCAATGCTCCAGGGAAAATAGCCCCAGCTGATTCCGTCTCTCCTTATAGTTCAAACGCCCCAAAGCAGGCAACGTTCTTGTCAACCTTGTATGAATCCTTTCAAGTCCCACAATGCCTTTCCTATAGCAGGGAGTCCATTGAATGCAGTAATCCAAAAGTGACCGAATCAATGTCCTGGACAGCCACAACATGACATTCTAACTCCTTTACTCAGGGCACTGAGCAGTAAAGGCAAGCATACCTGATGCCTTCTTCAAGGGCTTGTGCCCGAAATGTCAATTGTCCGGCTCCTCGGATGCTGCCTGACCTGCTGTGCTTTTCCAGCACCACTCTAATCTTGACTCTGATCTCCAGCATCCCCAGACCTCACTTTCGCCTTCTTCATTGCCCTGTCTACCTGCAATTCCACTTTTAAGGAACTAAGAACCTGCACCAGCTGGCACTCGCACATCCTCCGCATGTCAGCTGGGTCTGTGACCATGAGGAGCAGCGCGTCGGTATAAGCCGGAAAAATCCCCTCCAGCCCCGGCCCACGCAGAGCCAAACCCGAAAGGTGCTCACACAAGAGGCACAGGAATGGCTCCACACAGAGAGAATAAAGCTGGGTGGACAGGGGCCAGCCCTGACACACTCCTCTCCCACAGTGTAGGGGCACCGTCAGGGACCCGTTAACCTTCACTGGGCACTCCGCAGCGGCGTACAGAACTCCGATCCCGGCGACAAAACATGTCTGAAACCCGAAAGCTGACAGAGTCCCGAGGTGCCAAGGGGAGTCGAAAGTGCCCTGGTAAAGATTTTATAGTTTGTGCTGAGGAGGGAGACCAGATAACAAACAGATATTCCCTTCTTAGGCAACAGAGTGATGACGGCCCTGCACCAAGAAAGGGACAGCTCTCCAGTCGTGATACATTCCTCAATGCCCTGAGGAACCCCACGGTCAGCCCGTCCAGCCCCGGGGACTTGCCCCTGGAAAGACGGTCGAGTGCACAGGTCAGCTCCAAACTCAGAGGGGCATTGAGCCTCTCGGCGCCCTCGGGGCTGACCTGCCACAGCTCCTCCCACAGAATTCTGCGAACTTCCTCACTGGATGGATCCGGAGAGAGAGCCCGGTAATAGGCCTTCACTTGGGCCCTGATTCCCTCCAGATCCAAGACGAGGGATCTGTCATTGGCACAAAGAGCTGCTGTTGGATCCCAGGCCCTTTTCCCAGTGAGTCAGGATCCTGAAGGAACTGGATCCGTGATCTCATGTACACACTCCGGGGCTCAATGAGCTGCAGATCCCGGAGCGCGGCCTTCTTCTCTTCATACACCCCCCCACAGGGCCGGGTCCACATCGGGCTGACTGAGACGTGACTCCAGGTTGAGCAGCTCCTTCTCCAACCCCTCGATCCTGGATTTCTGCCTCTTCCTCACTGACCCTCACACAAACTGCTGACAGAGAGACGGGCATGAGCCTTATCCCACATCCCACCATAGCCTCAAGGAAAGGAAGCACAACCCCAACCCCAACCCCTCCACTCCTCCTCCAGCTGGTCCAGAAGTGACAAAATAACCCCCAGAGCCGCTCATCTTCGAGAAGCAGGTTGTTAAAGGGCCAGTACGCCGACCTCACCCTGATGCTGACCGGAACAACCTCTCCCCGACACCAGGTTGTGATCAGAGAGCATTCTCTGTCACATGGAGACCTTCGGAACATGGGAGACGTACACCCTGGAAATGTCGAGTTGGTCAATTCTGGACACTCTAACCCCAGGCCCCACAAAGGGGAAGGCAATGGAATCGGGATAGAGAGTTCACCAGATATCTACCAAGTCTTAACCAAGTGTTAGGACACAAGGTGAATCTTTTCTCTGCTGCTGGTTTAAATTAGCAGAGGGGTTTACCCTGTGTTGTAACAGCTTGGGGGCTCGTTAGCAGGATTTGAACAGTTTGTGTCTCAGATTCGTGGTTTGAACAGGTTTAGACAGATTTGAATAGATTTGGGGTATGAGAAAGCCCAGTAGATTTAAACACTTGCAGGTTATTATCCCAGATCTTTAAATAAAACATAGGTGAGACAATTTGTTTAATTCCGGTGACTTGTGGTTGGTTCATTTAAAAGTGAGAGAGATAGTTCTTCAAATTGCAAAAGAGCTTCTGAGATTTGAAAGTGATTCTCAAATTGGTCAAGAAAGTTTAGAATGAAAGAAAATTAGCAAATAAGTTATGACAAAAGTCAAGCTGAAATTGTAAGGGAGTTACTCAAAAACTTAGGTGTGTCAGAGAAACAGACAAGTGTTGTAGAGGTAGAAAATCTTAAATTAGAATTGAGGAAAATGGAGTTAGAAGATAAGACAAAAGTCAAGCTGAAATTGTAAGGGAGTTACTCAAAAACTTAGGTGTGTCAGAGAAACAGACAAGTGTTGTAGAGGTAGAAAATCTTAAATTAGAATTGAGGAAAATGGAGTTAGAAGATAAGATAAAAGAGATTGAGAGGAAAGAGAGAGAGAAAAGAGAGAGAGAGTGGAAAAAGAGAGAGGGGGGAAAAGAGAGAAGGTTCTGAGCTGAGCAAAGAGAGAAGAAAGGGAGAGAGAAGAAAAGGAGACACAAAACACAAAAATCCTGCCCTCACTAGCTCGTAGCACCGGGCGTAATCCAGATATTACCATTCTCAAGGACCTCCTTTTTAAATTCCTGCCTAACTCTCTGTAATCTCCCTTCAGAATCTCAACATTTTTCCTTCCTATGTCATTGGTTTCAATGTGGACAATGACCTCTTTCTGGCCCCTCTCCCCCTTGAGAATATTCTGCACCCTCTCGGAGACATCCTTGATCCTGGCACCAGGGAAGCAACACACCATTCTGATTTTTCGCTGCTGGCCACAGAAACATATGTCTGTACCTCGGACTACACAGACTCCGAACACAATTGATCTCTTGGAATCTGACGTACCCCTTATTGCGTTAGAGTCCTCTCAATGCCAGAAACTTGGCTGTTCGTGATACATTCCCCTGTGAATCGATCAGCCCCTATATTTTCCAAAACAGCATACTTGTTTGAAATAGGGATTACCACAAAAGACTCTTGCACTAGCTGCCTACCTCTCTTACCTTTGCTGGAGTTAACCCATCTATGTGACTGTATTTGCGACTTTTCCCCCTTCCTATAAATGCCATTCATCACATCCCCTTGCTCTGGTAAATTCCTCACTGCCTCCAACTGTTGCTCCAACCAATCCATTCAATCTGATAGGATTTGCAACCAACACCGTTTATTGCAGATATAATCCACAGTAACCCTTCAACACTCCTTAAACTCCCACATCTGACAAGAAGTGCATATCATTCTACTAAAGGCCATTTTTGCTCCTTCACAATCTACAGACCCAGAAAATAACAGCATCTTATTCCTCTACAAAACACTACTCTAGGTTAAATTAATAGTTATTTATATTTTCGGTTTAATCAAGAGACATATTTCAAAAAACATATAATCAAGAAAGAACCCACTCTACTCACTACTGCAGACATTCTGTAGGCCACACTTAAAACTGTTCACGTATCTGTTTCTGAGCTGTGACTACATCCAAACAGTTCCTCCAAGATCAGTTGTGAATTTCACTGTTTGTTAATTTTCCCAGACGCACTCCGATGTCCAGCGATAAATGAATTCAAATGACAAAGGCAGTAACTGTGCAGGTTCACTGTGGTGTCAGTTTCTTTCTCAAATGGGGCAGAATATTTTCCTATTATTAGAGAATATCTCCGCCTCCTCCCCCTCCCCAAAATAGGAGGAAAGCAGCTGAAGATTTCTGGCAAAAACACTAGCCTGAGAATTCCTACAGAAATGCCCTTGAGCTGAGATGATTGACCTTGAACAATCACAGCCATCTTCCCTTGTGCTCAGTTTCACTCCAACCAGTGGAGAGTTTTCCCCAATTCCTGTTGACTTCAGTTTTGGGAGAGCTCCAAGCCCAATACTGTGTCGATGTCAATGACAGTGAAAGCCGTTATTATCCAGCTTTCTTTATAACTGAGCATTAATTATACTATCATTAATATTTATACACATAACAATCCAAATTTTAAAAGAAGAATCAGGACAAAGGAACTGATCTGAGATTTACCAGGTTTAATAGTTTCCAGCATTTCGTTCCACATGGGAAATGGTAAAACAATGTTGAAATTTTCAGGAGACAGGGCACCATCTGTTAGTGAGAGCTCATTACTATTTTCACTAATCCTGCAAACAAAACAAAATAATTGTTGTAAATTCATCACAAACACTTCCCTGAGTAATTTTACTGAGTTTCAGTCAAGTACATCTCCTCCCTCCTCTTCCGAGATGCTTCCTCCTGAAACAAACAGAACACCAATCTGAGTTGACAGAGACTGACTGTTTATATCTAAAAAGTACTAATTGCACTCACATTGTTACAACCTGCTGAGCATTGTCAATTCTGATTATTGCAGACATGGAATAGAAAGAGGATGGAACACAAAGGATATTGAAGAGCAGGAGAAGGTCAAAAAATTCAAACAACTGCAAAGGATTGAAGGAAACATTAATGTATTTTACTGAAGTAAACATCTGATTTGAAAGTTTGAATCTATGAAAGGGATTGATCCCATAGATTTAGTCAACACGTTTCCATTTCTCAAGAACCTGAAAACTGGAATATATGAACATAATCTAATTACAAATAAATCAAATGGGGAGTTTAGGAAAAAGATTGTTATCAAGAAAGTGATGGGAACATGGAATCCACTGTCACACAGTACGATTGACACCAATGTATAAACAGGAAAGTAGGGAAAACCATTAGGGAGAAAGGAGCAGAGGGAGATAGTGATCGGGGAATGAAGGAGGATGGGTGATTGCATCATGTTGGGACTGTTCACAGTCACACTTTTACTTAACTAATCTGAAATATAATCCCTCACCTTCAGAAAAATCACTCTGTCTTTTCGTTCCAACTGTTTCTCCAACTTTGAGAGTTTCTCCTGAAGAGAATTTAAATTATCTTGAATTTTACAGAGATTTCGGTCCATTGGTTTGAGAATGTTTTCCTCTTGTTCCCTGAGATCTCGGAGTAAACTCTGCTCTTTCTCAGTCAGCATCTGGTGCATTTTAGTGAACTCAGATTTGATGTGGGTCTGCAGGCTGCAGGATTCCTCCTGTCAGGGGAAATATAAATACAATATGTTTCTGCAATAAATGCAACAAATGAAAGAACCACATTTTGAAAATCAGCTCTGGGAGATTTTACCTGAATTTGGGAAATCTTCTGTTTCTGCTGCCGCTCCATTTCTAGAGACGCCGCTTTCTTCTGTGTGAGAGAATCCAAGGAAGATTTCACCCGATCCTGGGATTGGAAGAGAAAATCAGAAAATAAAAGTATTAGATCATGAAAATGTGATGAATTAATCAGGGATGGAATCTGTTTCCTTTTACCTTGTAGATTCCAACAGCATCTTTAATCAGGATGAAGCGGTGCTCCCTGTGTTCCCAGGAATCTCTACAAATCACACAGACCAATTTCTTGTCAGTTTCACAAAACAGCTTTAGTTCTTCCTGATGTTCCTCACAGTGATGGTTACTTTCCTTCTCTTGTGGATTCAGATTTAATGTTCGAGCTTTCTCAGTCAGATTCGCTAAGGCCCTGCTGCCTCTGAGGTTTCTTTCTGGAAACTCCTGTCTACATTCCGGGCAGGAGTTTACCTCCTGCTTTTCCCAACTCTGGGTGATACAGGAGTGGCAAAAGTTGTGTTCACAATCCAGTGGAACTGGACAAATTTCAGACAAATGGGACAAATTACCTCCTTGGTCAAACTCTGGACCTGCTGTGTGGAATCCATGTTTAACGTCAGCACTTCCTGAGTCAAACCGCTTTCAGTTTCAATGTGATTGCTTTTATGAACACATTCAGTTCAAAGATTCCTGATGAAATTCGATGAAAGACTTGAGAAGTTATTATTGTACATTAATCAATTTCCCATCCACTGTTCCATATCAAAGTGAAATGTGGAGCAGTGGTCGGGAGAAACAGAGTGAAGGGACTGAAGGAGAAAATTAGAACAAAGGTGCTCAGGGTGAAAGTCCATAGAGTGTTGACAGTGGGAGTGGTGGAAGGAGGAGGGGAAGAGATTACATTGTAACCCTGTAAGTAACAGAAATGCTGCTGTTCCCCTTCACATACTTCCACCTCTGAGTGACAACTTTGTTAATTCACTTGTGGGACATGGGCGTTGTTGAATGTGCAGGATTTGTTGGCAGTCCTGAGTTGCCCCTTGTGAAGGTGATGGTGAGCTGCCTTCTTGGACCGTTGCAGTCCATTTGCTGTAGGAAGACTCACAATGCCATCAGGGAGGGAGTTTTGGGATTCTAACTAAGCAACAGTGAAGGAATGGTGTTACAGGACGGTGAGTGGCTTGGAGGGGAACTAGCAGGTGATAGTGTTCCCATGTATCTGCTGCCTTTGTCTTTCTATATGGAAGTGGTTGTGGGTTTGATAGGTCTGTCTGAGGGACTTTGGTGAATTTTGCAGTTCATCTTGTAAATATTACACACTACTGCTACTGGATGTCAGTGATGGAGGGAAGAAATGTTTGTGACTGTGGAGCTAATCAAGCAGGGGCTGCTTTGTCCTGGATGGTGTCAAGCTTCTTCTTGGAATTGCACCCATCCAGGCAACTGGGGAGTACTCCATCACACTCCTGACTTACGCCTTGTGGATGGCTTTGGGGAGTCAGGAGGTGAGTTATCTGCTACAGTATTCTGAGTTTTTGACCATTTATTGTAACAATGGCGTTCATGTGGCAAATCCAGTTAAGTTTCTGGTCAATGTTAAGTCCCAGGATGTTGATAGTGGGGAATCCAGTGACAATATCACCATTGAATGTGAAGGAATGATGGTTAGATTGTCTCTTATTGGAGTTGGTTGTCTGGCCTTTGTGTGACATAAGTGTTACTTGTCATTTGCCAGACCAAGCCTAAATATTTTCGAGATCTTGTTACATTTGAACATGGATTGTTTCAGTGTCTGAGGAGTTGCGAATTGTGCTGATCATTGTGCAACCTTTAGTGGACATCTCCCTTTCTGACCTTATGAAAGAGGGCAGCATGGTGGCTCAGTGGTTAGTACTGCTGCCTCACAGCGCCAGGGACCCGGGTTCAATTCCTGCCTCGGGCAACATTCTTCCCTGTGTCTGTGTGGGTTTGCTCCAGTTTCCTCCCACAGCCCAAAGATGTGCAGGTTAGGTGAATTGGCCATGCTAAGTTGCCTGTAGTGTTAGGTGGATTAGTCAGGGGTAAATATAGGGCGGGTTTCTCTTTGGAGGGTCGGTGTGGGCTTGTTCGGCCGAAGGGCCTGTTTCCACACTGTAAGTAATCTAATCTAAAGTTTAAAAGAATGTCATTGATGCAGCTGCTGAAGATGGTTGGGCTGAGGACACTACCCTGAGGAACTCCAGAGATATCCTGGAGCTGAGATGATTGACCTCCAATAAACATCACATCTTCCGATGTGCCAATATGACTCCAACCAATAGAGAGTTTGCTCCCTGATTCCCACTGATTCCAGTTTTACTGGTACCTAACAACAGGAGTGGGTCTGGATGATGTGTTTAACCATGTGGGACCCATAGCTGGAATGTGTTGTACAGTACACCCTTTAAATCCCTAATGCAGATCATTCTCTCACGGTCACTTTGGGAGAGACATCTCTCTCTCTCTCTCTCTCTCTCTCTCTGTGTGCTGGAACTAGTCACCAATTTGTAATGTCACTATTTGTTTGAATCCCACACCAGCTGTGTATTCATTTAACTTTCTTGCTTTAAGAGCTCAAGTGACTGAACTGAGGTAACTTCCAAATGATGTGGGATTTGTGAGAGGGACCCTGTGTATGTTGTCACACATGGATTCCAACAAGTTGCAACACTGGAATGTGGAAAATCTGCTCAGATATATCCTTACCACAAAACAGAAACATGACAAATCCCATCTGGACAATCACTGACATATCAGGCTCCTCTCGATCCTCAGTAAAGTGATGGCAGGAACCATTCACAGAATGAGCAAGCTGCACTCACTCAGCAATATCCGACTCACTGAGGCTATGTTTAGAATGCATCACGACAACTTTACCTCTGACCTCATTAGATCATTGGTCTAATCAAGGACTAAAGAGCAGAATTCCAGAAGGTGGGAATAACTGCCCCCAGTGTCATGGCAGCTTCTGACTGAAGCTGGTACAAGGGGTTCCAGTCAATGGGAATCAGGAGAGAGATTCTCTTCTGCCTCACAGCTAGCAAATGGTTGTTGTTGTTGAAAGTCAATCGATTTAACTCCCAAAGCTCTGCAGAGAAGATGTTATAAAACCACCTGTTCAGAGATGTCATTTCACACCTCTGGATCAGGGGCCTTGAACACAGTCCTCCTGACTCAGAGGTATGGACACAACCATTTCACCAGAAGAACCGGCCAGTTCCTCAGAGTAGTGTCCTATGATCAGCTATTTTCACCCCCTTCATCAATGAACATCCCTTAGTCATAGGATTGGAATGGAAATGTTCACAGATGATTGTACAGAGTTCAGTCCCATTTCCACCCCCTCAGACACTGAAGTAACCTGTGACAGTATGTGGCAGGAACTGGGCAATGTTAATGCTTGGACTGACAACATAGTAAATCACACTTTCATCACCCAAGGGCCGGCACCAACAATTTATAAGAGGAGAATATCTAGTGCCCCCCCCTCCCCCCACCCCGTGTCACCATTTCAAAATATCCCCACTGCCAACATCCTATAAGTTATCGGAAGTTAACCCGAACATCCACAGAAATACTGCAGCTACAATGACAGGCTGGAGTTTCAGGATTTTGCAGTGAGCAACTCCCCAAAGATCTGTACAAATGGTACAGGTCAGGAATGTAATAGGAAACTCTCCACTTAATGGGATGAGGTTAGCTCCAACATCTTTCCTTAGAACATCAGAATATTTAAAGCAGGAACAAGCAGGCTGCCTTATCAGGGCCAAGACACCATGATAAACATTCAGTCCTTCCAATACTGCTGTACATGGCCACAGTGTGGACCCTTTACAAGATACAGTGTGCTGTTTTGGAAAATGTAGGGGGTGATGGATTCTCAGGGAATGTAGCACAAACAGCCAAGTTTCTGTTATCGAGATTGGATCCAATGCAATGAGGGGTACGTTGGGTTCCAAGAGATCAATTGTGTTCAGGAACTCTCTCGTCTGAGGAGTAGACAGATGTTTCTCTGGCCAGCAGCAAAAAATCAGAATGGTGTGTTGCCCCCCCTGGTTCCAGGATCAAGGATGTCTCAGAGAGGGTGCAGAATGTTCTCACATGGGAGAGGGTCCAGCAAGAGGTCATTGTCCACATTGGAACTAACAACATTGGAAGGGAAAAGGATGAGATTCTGAAGAGAGATTACAGAGAGTTAGGCAGGAATTTAAAAAGGAGGTCCTTGAGAGTAGTAATATCTGGATTACTCCCGGTTCTATGAGCTAGTGAGGATAGAAATAGGAGGATAGAGCAGATGAATGCATGGCTGAGGAGCTGGTGTATGGGAGAAAGATTCACACTTTTGGATCATTGGAATCTCTTTTGGGATAGAAGCAACCTGAACAAGAAGGACGGATTGCACCTAAATTGAAAGGGGACTAACATACTGTGAGGGAGATTTGTTAGAGCCACTTGGTAGGATTTAAACTGGTATGGTGGGGTTGAAGGGGGGAGCCCAGAGAGCTAGTGAGGAAAGAGATCAATCTGAGAGTGGTACACTTCAGAAGAGAAGCGACTCAAACAGTCAGGGCCGGCAGAGGTAAAGCAGAGAACAAGGTAGGACTGATAAATTAAACTGCATTTATTTCAATGCAAGGGGCCGAACGGGGAAGGCAGGTGAACTCAGGGCATGGTTAGGAACATGGCACTGGGATATCATAGTAATTACAGAAACATGGCTCAGGGATGGGCAGGACTGGCAGCTGAATGTTCCAGGATACAAGTGCTACAGAAAGGATAGAAAGGGAGGCAAGAGAGGAAAGGGGAGTGGCGTTTTTGATAAGGGATAGCATCACAGCTGAACTGAGGGAGGATATTCACAGAAATACATCCAGGGAAGTTATTTGGATGGAACTGAGAAATAAGAAAGGGATGATCATCTCATTGGGTTTGTATTATAGACCCCTTAATAGTCAGCGTGAAATTGAGAAACAAATTTGTAAGGAGATCTCAGTTATCTGTGAGAATAATAGGGTGGTTACGGTAGGGGATTTTAACTTTCCAAACACTAACTGGGACTGTCTTAGTGTTAAGGGTTTAGATGGAGAGGAATATTTTAAGTGTGTACAAAAAATTTTCTGATTCAGTATGTTGATGTACCTACTAGAGAAGGTGCAAAACTTGACCTACTCTTGGGAAATAAGGCAGGGCAGGTGACTGAGGTGTCAGTGGGGATGCACTTTGGGGCCAGCGACCATAATTCTATTTGTTTTAAAATAGAGATGGAGAAAGATAGACAAGATCTAAAAGTTGTAGTTCTAAATTAGAGGAAGGCTAATTTTGACAGTATTAGGCAAGAACTTTCAAAAGCTAATTGGCGTCAGACGTTTGCAGGTAAAGGGACGGCTGGAAAATGGGAAGCCTTCAGGAATGAAATAACAAGAATCCAGAGAAGGTATATTCCTGTCAGGGTGAAAGGGAAGGCTGGTAGGTATAGGGAATGCTGGATGATTAAAGAAATTGAGGGTTTGCTTAAGAAAAAGAAGGAAGCATATGTCAGGTATAGACAGGAGTGATCGAGTGAATCCTCAGAAGAGTATAAAGGTGGTCGGAGTATACTTAAGAGGGAAATCAGGAGGGCAAAAAGGAGACTTGAGGTACCTTTGGCAAATAGTGTTAAGGAGAATCCAAATGGTATTTACAAATACATTAAGGAAAAAAGGGTAACTAGGGAGAGAATAGGGCCCCTCAAAGATCAGCAAGGCGGCCTTTGTGTGGAGTCGCAGAAAATGGGGGAGATACTAAATGAGTATTTTGCATCAGTATTTACTGTGGAAAAGGACATGAAAGACATGAAAAGGACATCACGGAAACATGGATAGATGAGGGACAGGAATGGCTGTTGGAGGTTCCTGGTTACAGATGTTTCAGTAAGATTAGGGAGGGTGGTAAAAAAGGAGGGGGGGGTGGCATTGCTAATTAGAAATGGTATAACGGCTGCAGAAAGGAAGTTTGAGGGGGATCTGCCTCTGGAGGTAGTATGGGCTGAAGTCAGAAATAGGAAAGGTGCAGTCACCTTGTTGGGTGTTTATTATAGGCCCCCCAATAGCAGCAGAGATGTGGAGAAACAGATTGGGAAACAGATTTTGGAAAGGTGCAGAAGCCACAGGGTCGTAGTCATGGGCGACTTCAACTTCCCAAATATTGATTGGAAGCTCTTTAGATCAAGTAGATTGGATGGGGTGGTGTTTGTGCAGTGTGTCCAGGAAGCTTTTCTAATGCAGTATGTAGATTGTCCAACCAGAGGGGAGGCCATATTGGATTTGGTACTCGGTAATGAACCGGGACAAGTGGTGGGCTTGTTAGTGGGTGAACATTTTGGTGATGGTGACCACAATTCTGTGACTTTCACCTTGGTTATGGAGAGAGATAGGTGCGCACAACAAGGAAGATTTTACAATTGGGGGAAGGGAAATTACGATGCTGTAAGACAGGATTTGAGGAGCATACGTTGGGAGCATAGGCTGTCAGGGAAGGATGTGGTGGAAATGTGGAACTTTTTCAAGGAGCAGATACGACGTGTCCTTGATATGTATGTACCTATCAGGCAGGAAAGAAATGGTCGTGTGAGGGAGCCTTGGTTGACGAGGGAGGTTGAATGTCTAGTAAAGAGGAAGAAGGAGGCTTACATAAGGTTGAGGAAACAGGGTTCAGACAGAGCAGTGGAGGGATACAGGATAGCCAGAAGGGACCTGAAGAAAGGGATTAGGAGAGCTAAGAGAGGGCATGAAAAATCCTTGGTGGATAGGATCAAGAATAACCCCAAGGCATTCTATGCGTATGTGAGAAACCTGAGAATGACGAGAACGAGGGTAGGTCCGATCAAGGACAGTAGTGGGAGACTGTGTATTGAGTCGGAAGAGATAGGAGAGGTCTTGAACAAGTACTTCTCTTCAGTATTTACGAACGAGAGGGACCGTATTGTTGAAGAGGAGAGTGTGAAACGGACTGATAAGCTAGAAGAGATACCTGTTAGGAAGGAAGATGTGTTGGACATTTTGAACAACTTGAGGATAGACAAGTCCCCCGGGCCTGACGGGATATATCCTAGGATTATGTGGGAAGCAAGAGAGGAAATTGCAGTACCGTTGGCAATGATCTTCTCGTCTTCACTGGCAACGGGGGTGGTACCAGGGGACTGGAGAGTAGCGAATGTTGTGCCCCTGTTCAAAAAAGGGAATAGGGATAACCCCGGGAATTACAGGCCAGTTAGTCTTACTTCTGTGGTAGGCAAAGTAATGGAAAGGGTACTGAGGGATAGGATTTACGAGTATCTGGAAAGACACTGCTTGATCAGGGACAGCCAGCACGGATTTGTGAAGGGTAGGTCTTGCCTTACAAGTCTTATTGAATTCTTCGAGGAGGTGACCAAGCATGTGGATGAGGGTAGAGCAGTGGATGTAGTGTACATGGATTTTAGTAAGGCACTTGATAAGGTTCCCCATGGTAGGCTTATGTGGAAAGTCAGGAGGCATGGGATAGAGGGAAATTTGGCCAATTGGATAGAAAACTGGCTAACCGGTCGAAGGCAGAGAGTGGTGGTAGATGGTAAATATTCAGCCTGGAGCCCAGTTACAAGTGGAGTTCCGCAGGGTTCAGTTCTGGGTCCTCTGCTGTTTGTAATTTTTATTAATGACTTAGATGAGGGAGTCGAAGGGTGGGTCAGTAAATTTGCAGATGATACGAAGATAGGTGGAGTTGTGGACAGTGAGGAGGGCTGTTGTCGGCTGCAGAGGGACTTAGATATGAAGCAGAGCTGGGCTGAGGAGTGGCAGATGGAGTTCAACCCTGCCAAGTGTGAGGTTGTCCATTTTGGAAGAACAAATAAGAATGCGGAATACAGGGTTAATGGTAGGGTTCTTGGTCAGGTGGAGGAACAGAGGGATCTTGGGGTCTATGTACATAGATCTTTGAAGGTTGCCACTCAGGTGGATAGAGTTTGTAAGAAGGCCTATGGAGTATTATCGTTCATTAGCAGAGGGATTGAATTCAAGAGTCGTGAAGTGATGTTGCAGCTGTACAGGACTTTGGTTAGGCCACAGTTGGAGTACTGTGTGCAGTTCTGGTCGCCTCACTTTAGGAAAGATGTGGAAGCTTTGGAGAGGGTGCAGAGAAGATTTACCAGGATGTTGCCTGGAATGGAGAGTAGGTCGTACGAGGATAGGTTGAGAGTTCTCGGCCTTTTCTCGTTGGAACGGCGAAGGATGAGGGGTGACTTGATAGAGGTTTATAAGATGATCAGAGGAATAGATAGAGTAGACAGTCAGAAACTTTTTCCCCGGGTACAACAGAGTGTTACAAGGGGACATAAATTTAAGGTGAAGGGTGGAAGGTATAGGGGAGATGTCAGGGGTGGGTTCTTTACCCAGAGAGTGGTGGGGGCATGGAATGCGCTGCCCGTGGGAGTGGTAGAGTCAGAATCATTGGCGACCTTTAAGCGGCATTTGGATAGGTACATGGATGGGTGCTTAATCTAGGTTAGAAGTTCGGCACAACATCGTGGGCCGAAGGGCCTGTTCTGTGCTGTATTGTTCTATGTTCTATGTTCTATGTTCTAAAGATATAGAATGTAGAGAAATAGATGGTGACATCTTGAAAAATGTCCATATTACAGAGGAGGAAGTGCTGGATGTCTTGAAACACATAATAGTGGATAAATCCCTAGGACATGATCAGGTGTACCTGAGAACTCTGTGAGAAGTGAGGGAAGTGATTGCTGGGCCTCTTGCTGAGATATTTGTATCATTGATTTTCACAGGAGACGTGCCGGAAGACTGGAGGTTGGCTAATGTGGTGCCACTGTTTAAGAAAGTTGGTAAGGACAAGCTAAGGAACTATAGACCAGTGGGCCTTATGTCAGTGGTGGACATATTGGTGGAGGGAATCCTGAGGGACAGGATGTACATGTATTTAGAAAGGCAAGGACTGATTAGGATAGTCAACATGGCTTTGTGTTTGGGAAATCATGTCTCACTAACTTGATTGAATGTTTTGAAGAAGTAACAAAGAGGATTGATGAGGGCAGAGCAGTAGACATGATCTATATGGACTTCAGTAAGGCGTTCGACAAGGTTCCTCATAGGAGACTGGCTAACAAGCTTAGATCTCATGGAATACAGGGAGGACTCGCCATTTAGGTAGAGAACTGGCTCAAATGTAGGTGGTGGTGGAGGGTTGTTTTTCAGACTGGGGGCCTGTGACCAGTGGAGTGCCCAAGGATCGGTGCTGGGTCCACTACGTTTTGTCATTTACATAAATGATTTGGATGTGAGCATAAGAGGTACAGTTAGTAAGTTTGCAGATGACACCAAAATTGGAGGTATAGTAGACAGTGGGATCTTGATCAGAGGGGCCAAAGAGCTGAGGAGTGGCAGATGGAGTTTAGATAAATGTGAGGTGCTGCATTTTGGGAAAGCAAATCTTAGCAGGACTTATACACTTAATGGTAAGGTCCGAGGGTGTGTTGCTTAACAAAGAGACCTTGGAATGCAGATTCACAGCTTCTTGAAAGTAGAGTCGCAGGTTGAAAGGATAGTGAAGAAGGCGTTTGGTATGCTTTCCTTTATTGGTCAGAGTATTGAGTACACGATTTGGGAGGTCATGTTGCGGGTGTACAGGACATTGGTTAAGCTACTGTTGGAATATTGCGTGCAATTCTGGTCTCCTTCCTATTGGAAGGATGGTGTGAAACTTGAAAGGGTTCAGAAAAGATTTACAAGGATGTTGCCAGGATTAGAGGATTTGAGCTATAGGGAGAGGCTGAATAGAGTCATAGAGTCATAGAGAGGTACAGCATGGAAACAGACCCTTTGGTCCAACCTGTCCATGCTGACCAGATATCCTAACACAGGGGTCAGAGAACAGCCAATGGAAATAAGCATTGCAGGGAGAGGAGAGGGACAAGGATGGGGTTGGAGGGCCAGAGACAGAGAGAGAGAGAGAGTCAGGCAGGTTAGCAGTTTGGCGAGGGTGGAAATAGAAAGGGGGAGAGAGAGAGAGATGGAGAGAGAACATGAGGAGGGGAGGGGGGGACGGGAGAGAGAGTGTGGGGAGAAGAGAGCTGGGAGAGAGTGAGAGGGGGTAGAGGGAGCAGAGATAGAGGGGCTAGAGAGATAGCGATAAGGACATAGTGTGGGGAGAGAGAAGGGGAATATGTAGAGGGAGACAGGGAGCAGGTACAGAGAGAGAGATAGAAAGAAAGAGAGAGAGAGAGAGAGAGAGAGAGACAGAGAGAATAGTGGTGGTGGGTAGTGTGACAGGAAGGAGAAATTGAGGGGGTATATGTGGGAGAGATAGGGGGATAAGGACAGAGAAAGTAAAGTTGTGGGGATAGAGAGGGGGCAGGATGTCCAGAGACAGGCAGGATGAGAGAGAGAGAGAGAGAGAGAGAGAGAGAGAGAGAGAGAGAGAAAGAGAAAAGGCTGGGGCTATTTTCCCTGGACTATCAGAGGTTAAGGGGTGACCTTATAGAGGTTTATAAAATCATGAGGGGCATGGACAGGGTAAATAGACAAAGTCTTTTCCCAGCGTGGGGGGAGTCCAGGACTAGAGGGCATAGGTTTAGCGTGAGAGGAGAAAGATAAAGAAGAAACCTAAGGGGCAACTTTTTCACGCAGAGGGTGTATGGAATGAGCTACCAGAGAAAGTGGTGGAGGCAAGTACAATTGTAACATTTAAAAGGTATTTGAATGGGTATATGAATAGGAAAGGTTTGGAGTGATATGTGCTGGGTCCTGGCAAGTGGGACTGGCTTGGGTTGAGATATCTGGTCAGCATGGACAAGTTTTGAAATAGAATCAGTCTGAACATTGAGGCACAGACAGCCTCACACAGGGCACCTCACACCTTCAATGCATTATCTGGGCCAACATGGCACCAACTGTTAATGTTCACTTGAGAATGTAACTTTAAAAAAGTTCTGCAATTTACATATGAAAGAACTGAAACCAACATGGACATTTTAAAAGATGAGAGACTTAACAAACAATCCAGGTCTTTTTCAATATATAATTTCAGTTGCATCACACTGGCAGCTTTTGCTATAAATTCAGTGTCTTATGATCTTATATGCCACAGACACCCAATGAAGGAGCAGCACTTCAAAAAGCTAGTGCTTCCAAATAAACCTGTTGGACGATAACCTAGTGTTGTGTGATTCTTAACTTTATACCTCTCTCAATCCACCCCTTCTCCAATCAGAGCTTACTCTCTCTGATTGATCGTCAAATCACAACCTCCAATCAATCCTTCAATCACAGACTTGTTCTCTCCTGACGGCCCTGTGATTACAGCCTCACTTGAAACAGCTAATCCCCAAACCCAGCCTCTCACTGTTAAGCTGATCTTGGGATACCATCACAGAACTATACTGAATGCTGCTGTACAACCTGCAACCTGCGATGGAGGTAGGTGACCATCCCATTCCAGTGATCAATAAGGTGATAGTTTGATTTATTTGTACCTAAGTACAGTGGAAAGGTATGTTCAGGTGCAGTACTGGCAGTCATAGTAAGTAGGGACATACAGACCATAGGGTGAAACAAAACACTTGGACAGAGGTGTACAGGTTAGATTGTGCAGGGTATGTGCTAGGCAAGATCAACATTAGCAACACCAGCAGGATTTGAAGTTGGAGAGTCCATTCATCAATTTAATAATGACAGGGAAGAAACTGTTCTTGAATGTGCTGGTGTTTGTGTTCTCTAAGTTGTATGCTAGTGGCTACTTCCAAGAATCTCTCAGCCCTCAAATCAGAAATGTGCCAAGACTGTTACCGATGCATTTTGTGTCAGATCTCACTGCTTCGGCTTGTTTCCCTGGGAAACACAAAAAGTCAGCATCAGTGCACAGCCCGGGACAGTGGCCTTTGACAATGTCAGTGGCTTCCCCCAGGTGCAGGGTGTTATAGACAGTATACATGCTGCATTAAGAGTGTCATGTCATATTGTAGCAGAGTTTACACACAGAACATGGTTCCATTCTATCAATGTACAAGTTAAGTGTTATTATCAGTACAACATCTACAAAGTCTATGCCACGTAACTTAGATGTTGGCATGAAGCTGATATCATTGAGAATCTTATGAGTGTACATTGTTTCAATGGTCAGATACCTTACAAGCTGGTTACTGGGAGACAGGGTGTGCTGCTGACTCCATCACATAACTGTTTGGTCTCAGTCAGAAAAAGTTAGAATGCAGGACATTTTTCACCGAGAGCCATTGTGGAGCAGACAGCAGTTCTGCTGAAGGTGAGGTCCTAACGTTTGGACTGGTTTGGGGGAGATCCTGCAATATCGACCAGACAGAGTGTACTGCATAGTCGGAGGAGGGTGTGCCCTGTACAACTAAAGCAAGCGAAAAGGGAATGTGATGGATGTTGGAGAGCTCAGGGAGCAACAGCAGATTTCCGAAGAGGAGGGTGAGGACATTGAGCAGGAAGAACACAATAGAGCAGTGCAGCATTGAGTGCAACAAGCCAGACAGGATTGGATTGACACACAGTTCGAATAGATGTGAGCTCAGTGCAGTGATCCTTCATTGGCTGTATATTTGTTTTTGATTGAAATGCAGATGATCTCTGTTTGTTCCCAGAAGCAAATGAAGCTTCTTTTTCTTTGTTTTTGATGCTATTGAATAAAAGTTAACTTTTAATCTTTGGAATGTTTTCTAACACGTGAAGCTCTCACATTGAACAGTGAGAACTTGGTTGGGAAGGTGAGCAGTGAGGAGGATACAGAAATGTTTCTGTGAGATTTGGACAAGTTGAGTGAGTGGATAAGTGCACAGTAGATGAAATATGTGACTAAATATGAGGTTATCCACTTTGTAGCAAAAACACAAAGGCAGGTTTTCTTCAGAATGGCAATGGATCGGGAAAAGGGGATGCGCATGAGACTTGGATGTCCTTGTACACCCGGTGCAGCACGAGGTGAAGGAGGCAAATGATAAGTTAGCCTTAATAGTGAGAGGATTTGAGTCTACTGCAGCTGTACAGGGCCTTAGTGAGACCATACCTGGAATACTGTGTACAGTTTTGTTTCTTTATCTGAGGAAGTATGGTCTGACTATGGAGAAAGTGAAACTAATGTTTGCCAGACTGAATCCTGGGATGGCAGGATGGATCTAAGAAGAGAGACCGGATCAGTCAGTGATATTCATTTGAACTCCAATGAATAAGCAATTTATAGACATCTATAACATTCTAAAAATCACACAACACCAGGTTATAGTCCAACAGATTTATTTGGAAGCACTAGCTTTCGGAGTGCTGCTCCTTCGTGAGGTAGCTATAAGACTGGATGATTAGACACAGAATTTATAGCAAAAGATTAGTGTCATGCAACTGAAATGACATATTGAACAAACCTGGATTGCTGTCAAGTCTTTCACCTCTTAGAACAGTTGCAGGTTTCAGTTCATTAATATGTAAATCCCAGAACTTCATTTAAGTCACATTCTTGAGATAACTTCATGTTTTTATGACCTCTCATCTCATACAATGCATTAAAGGTTAGAGTCTGTCTGTATCCCAATCTTGAGTCAGACCGGTTCTATTTCCAAAGTAGGAATTTATAAAATGTTACATGGATTGACTGCCTGCAGATTGTGTGCTTTTTGAGCAAAACAGAATATAACTGCAATAACAATTCCACAAATGCAAATTCACCTCAGACTTATTTATGTATGTGCATGCTTGAGAGAGAGAGTTTGTGTGTGTGTGTGTGTGTGTAAATGTGAGAGAGTGTGCATATACTTGGTGAAGTGTATATGTGAGTGTAATGGAGTATAAGCTTGCGAAAGGGTGTCTGCATGGGTGTGGACGTGGGGGTGTATGTGTGTTTTTGAGAGGGAGAGAGCAGTACATGACTGTGTGTGTGTCCCAAAGTCCCAGTTGAGGCCATCCTCATTGATATCTCACTTGGCTATCAGCCTCTGCTTGGTGACTCTGCATTGTCACATATCCCAAAGTCCATGTACAGGGAGGCTTTGCCCTGTCAGCCTCCACTGCCTGGAATAGTCACCCCTCTCAGGTTCACGTCCTTCCTGATGGACTCAGCAAAGGGCTCCATACAACACACCAACAAGGCAGGAGAGAGTGGGCAGCCCTGCCTGACTCCGGATCTGATCGGGAAACTTTCTGATTCCCACCCATTGATTGAGACCGTACTAGCGATGTTGATGTCGAGCAGTTGGATCCAATTGCCGATTCCCTCCCAAAGCACTTTTTGGAGAGCATGTCCCACATGTACCCAAGTGTGTGATGTCCTGTCAAAGGCTTTCTCCTGGTCTACGCTGATGAGGCAGGTGCCATCTCTTTCCCCCCCCCCCCCCCCCGCCCCCCGGTCCTGCACATAGACGAGGGTATCCCTGAGGAGTGTGAGGTTCTCAGAGATCATCCTCCCTGGTACACTACAGGTTTGGTCGCGGTGAATCACTGATCCCAGGGCAGCCCTGACCTGGTTGGCAATTACCTTAGAGCGGATTTTGTAATCTGCATTTAACGGTGAGATTGGTCACCAATTTCTAATTCCCTTTCTCTCCCCTTTCCTCTTTGTAGATGAGAGTGATGACATCTTTCCTCGTGGATTCGCTCCTGGTCCCTGCCAGGAATATACACCCACCTCCAGCAGGTCCTGGTCAATCAAGTCCCACGGCCCAATACGATTCGGCCGATGAGCCGTCACTTCCGGGAGTTTTATTCTTTTCTACAGACTCGAGGGCCTTGGTCAGCTCTCCCAGAGATAGCGGCTGGTCCAGCCTCTCCCACATGCTGTTGTCTAAGATCCCCAATATAGAGGACAGGAACGACTGGGAGGCTGCGCTGCCTCTGGGCTTTGGGTCAAACAGACTGGCAATAAAAGGATTTGCTGATCCTCATGACGTCAGCCTGAGATGACATTATTGAGCCATCTTCTTCCTTCAGGCTGCTGAGCACGGAGCTCTCCCTGTGCACCTTCTGGAAGAAGAAACGTGAGCCCGTCTCGTCCTGCTCCATGGAGCGGACCCTGGACCAGAAGATTATCCTGGAGGCAGAGAGTGAGGCTTGCTGGGCAGTCACCTCCTGGAGATCCTCCATAACATCCACTCCCATCGTCTACAGCAGGAGCAGAGTCTGCCTGGTTTTCTGGAGCGTGAACAGTTTTCTCCACCTCTCTCTCAACTTCTGAATATCTTTGACGATAAAGGACCCCTTGATATTCCCCTTCGCTGTTTCCTACCAGTCCACTGGAGACTCTGAGGGGATTCAGGGTTCTGTGCAATCCCTTTTGAGTTTTGAAATCTTTTCCAGGGTCAACAGTTTCATGTTCAGCTTCCACGTTCCCTTGCCGTCCCTCTGGTCATCCTGTAGGTGGCAGTCAGCCAGCAGGAGGCAGTGGTTAGAGAAGATCAATGGCTTGATAGGGCAGCACAATGGCTCAGAGGTGATTCCATAAACAGATCCAGGCAGTGGGCCATGGAGGGGGTTTGTATGGCCCACTGACTGACACTCTTCTGCGGTTACGGTAGAGCCCGGGTGATCCTGGAGAAGGAGCATGCAGTGTCTACCAACTCCTTCGCGCTGTTCAGGGAGAGGTGGACACTGCAAGGAGTGGAGTGGTTCATTTTCCCCTCCAACTCCATTTTGATTTAAACCCTCCCCTTCACTTTTTGATCACGCAGTATTGCCCTTTGTTGAGAAGGACACTGCTTGCCAGTGGCCACTGAGGTGTTTCCTTGCTTCCTGGTGGTGGAAATGGAATAAAGATTTGTATACGTGTTGACTTTCAATGTGTCTCATACCTGCGCGCACACAATATGGGGGCTGGGTAAAATAGAAGCACGACTGCATTTAGGCAACAGTGTGGGGGGAAACTTAAAAAATATAGCCTGGTGTCCTCACTTCCCATTGTGCCCAACACAGGCACCTCCACATCAAGGTAACATTGCATTGATTATTCTTCAAATGGAAATAAACTGTTTAAGTTGAAGCGGTACTCACTGATACTGGGAAGTGGAGAATTCCTGGAGCAGTCATCGTGCCCCTGATAATGCGGGAGATTTCAGCAGCTAGAATACAGCAGGACTGGCAGCATCTGTGCACAGAGAATACAGCAGGACTGGCAGCATCTGTGCAGAGAGAATACAGAATGACTGGCAGCATCTGCGCAGAGACAATACAGCAGGACTGGCAGCATCTGTGCAGAGGGCATATAGCAGGACTGGCAGCATCTGTGCAGAGGGCATACAGCAGGACTGGCAGCATCTGTGCAGAGAGAAACAGGGTTAATTTTCTGAGAGTAGAATGTCTCCTCTACAGAACTGAAAAGGGCTGGAAAAGAGGTCTATTATAAATTTGATGACTGAGGGCGGGTTGAGACGCGAGGGGAACAGATAGTGAGGGTGCCCAGAGTAAAAGACCAAGGAGTGGTGATGGTGGTAAAGGAGATGCAGAGATGTAAAATAAATGTGTCTGCATGGCAAGAGCAGAGCTCTCCTCAGTCAGGAGCCCAAGTGAGATGACGGGCTGCCACTGATAGTAAGGGGGATCTGAGAGACAGAATCCAGAGAAATGGGCTGTTCCCCTCAGGATCTGGTCACTGGGCCCCAGGTCAGTATGCCAGTGTAGACACTGGTGCCCACCCTGACTGAGACACAGATGCAGGCAGTGACCAAAGACTAATTTACAGCAGAACTGTGACAGAGATTGTGCTACCCTGTATTGTTACTGAGCAGACCAAACTCCCTCAACATGAATCAAGAAGATAGCCTCGGCCATAACTTTCTTTTAAAGACAAGTGTAAGACATTGTGATCCAGATGTGATTTGACTGGTCTACTACTAGAATTTAAACAAAGCATACTTGCAAAACAGTTCAAATACAAACAAAAAAAGGCATTTCTTTAACTCTATTGCAATGTTTAATAAAATAATATATTATTTAACTACTAACCATCAACTGTTCCAAAATAACAGCATCCCAAAAACACACCTTTTGGCAAAGCAATTTAGCAACACGGTTGCAATCTCATGTGCTGTCTTCTCATTCTCGCAGCAGGTTTTTATTGATTTAGATTTTGATTCTGGTGTTTAAGAGGTATCTTTGTTCTCCATTCTTCCCTCCAGTCGCCAGGAACTCGAGCTTTTTGCTGAGCAGTCAGCAGAAACCTTCTCATGAACTGAAAATCAAACTGAAAGCCTTCTGCGTCTGTGTGAGCTGGACTCCACCTCCTCATGCTTCTTTTCTCAGGGAGGTCAAAGCTGTTTACCCACTACTTCTGGAGCAGCCAAGACCCCTCTTCAAGAGAAACAGCCCAGAACAAATCTCTTCGAAAGGCCCAGTGCTGTCACAGTATCTCAACCATTAGTGCTCTGAACTGAAACCTCAGGAGTGGGCCCTGGGAGATCAGGAGACAGTGAGAAATGACATTGGGGTGGGAGTGTTTGACCCAGTGGGGTCCAGAGTCTATCATGGACCAAGCTAGCCCTGTGGGGTCTGCAGTCCAGCTGCCCAAGTGGATCAAGTGGGTTCACATCCATCAGATGGAGCTTCACCAAGTGGTAACCCCAGGCCCAGAGCCTCACTCCGTGAGCAGGGCTGGCTCTAGGTAACCCTGGGATCCAATGCTGTGGGACTGGCACTGGGTGGTGATAGATGATTCTCCCTTGGATGACTCTCCAGATGTTAACACCTGGACTTCCCAAAACCTTTCCCAAAATGTAGGCCGGGGATGCTCAAATTGAGGTGTCTGGGGGAGTCCCGTCCCAGGACAGAGGACAGCAACAGGCAGCCCTGAGAAAGAGGAACAGGGACAGGAGACCCAGGTGGATCCTCATCTCATGGAGTATTCCGTACAGTTGGAGATGGGAATAATACTCCTGGGAACAATCCTGCTCTCGGAGCAGGGGCTTTGGGGATTTTTACAGGACCATGAAGACGGTGATGATTCTGGGATTCCTGACTGGGAAGCTTGTCCGGAAAGAATCAGGAGGAGACTAATAATGCAGAGTCCGTGATTGACACACCCATCCCACTGAAAACCTGAGAGTTGGGCCAGAGGAGATACGTTGGGAATCTGAGGGGGCTCAGTCTCACACTGAAGGCCACACTGAAGCTCCTGCCTCTTTCTCATAAGATAAAGAGGAACCAAAGGCTGTCGGATGTTCCCCAATTCCTGGGACGAGAAAATGGGATGCTTGTTATTCCCAACCAAATGGGCCTCTCTCCCCATGGGCCTCACAATGTAGTGCTGGGAATGAGGAAATGAATGCTGGGGAACATGAGGAATTGGGGGAAGGTCTGACTCTGACCATGTATGTACAAACTGTGCTGGGGGAATTGAAGAGGTCTGGTCCAGCATATGAAGGAAACACTAAGGTGCATAAGGAGGAGTGTTAGTAATTCTGGAAAGTTTAAAAACACGTAAATCTCCTGGGCTGGATAGGGTTTATCCTTGGATTCTCTAGGAAGCCAGGGAGGAGGTTGAAGAGCCTTTGGATTTGATCTTTATGTCATCATTGTCTACAGGAATAGTGCCAGAAGACTGGAGGATAGTAAATGTTGTCCCCTTGTCCAAGAAGAGGAATAGAGACAACCTGGTGATTATAGACCAGTGAGCCTTACTTTGGTTGTGGGTAAAGTGTTGGATAAGGTTATAAGAGATTGGATTTATAATCATCTAGAGAGGAATAAGTTGATTAGTGATTGTCAACATGGGTTTGTGAAGAGTAGGTCATGCCTCACAAACCTTATTGAGATCTTTGAAAAGGTGACCAGACAGGTGGATGAGGGTAGAGTGGTTGAAGTGGTGTGAATGGATTTCAGTAAGGCATTTGATAAAGTTCCCCATGATAGGCTATTGCACAAAATATAGAGGCATGGGATTGAAGGTGATTTAGCAGTTTGGATCATAAGTTGGCTAGCTGAAAGAAGACAGAGGGTGGTGGATGATGGGAAATGTTCATACTGGAGCTCAGTTACTAATGGTGTGCCGTAAGGATCTGTTTTGAATTCTTTGTTGTTTGTCATTTTTATAAATGACTGGATGAGGGCATAGAAGGATGGTTTAGTAAATTTGCAGATGACACTAAGGTCAGTAGAATTGTGGATAGTGGCAAAGTCCCACAGCATTGGATCCCAGGGTTACCTAGAGCCAGCCCTGCTCACGGAGTGAGGCTCTGGGCCTGGGGTTACCACTTGGTGAAGCTCCATCTGATGGATGTGAAGAGGGACATAGATAAGTTGCAGAGCTGGACTGAGAGGTGGCAAATGGAGTTTAATGTAGAAAAGTGTGAAGTGGCAGGAATAACAGGAATGAGAGTACTGGCCTAATGGTTAGATTCTTGGTTATGTAGATGAGCAGAGATATCTTTAGTGTCCAAGTACATGGATGCCTGAAAATCACCATCCAGGTTGACAGGGTTGTTAAGAAGGCAAACGGTGTGTTAGCTTTTATTGGTCGAGGGATTGAGTTTCAGAACCATGAGATCATGCTGCAGCTGTACAAAACTCTGGTGTGGTCACATTTGAAGTATTGCATACAGTTCTGGTCACCACATTATAGGAAGGATATGGAAGTTTAGGAAAGGGTTCAGAGGAGATTTACTAAGATGTTGCCTGGTATGGAGGGAAGATCTTACGAGGAAAGACTGAGGGACTTGAGGTTATTTTCATTAGAGAGAAAAAGGTAGAGAGGTGACTTAATTGAGACATATAAGATAATCAGAGGGCTGGATAGATTGGACAGTGAGAGCCTTTTTCCTTGGATGGCGATGGCTAGCGCGAGAGGACATAGCTTTAAATTGAGGGATGATAGATACAGGACAGATGTCAAAGGTTCTGTCTTTACTCAGTGAACACTCAGTTGTTGGGGGTGTGGAATGCACTGCCTGCAACAGTAGTAGACTCACCAAATTTAAGGGCATTTAAATGGTCATTGGATAAACATATGGATGAGAATGGAATAGCGTAAGTTAGATGGGCTTCAGATTGATCTCACAGGTCAGCGCAACATCAAGGGCCGAAAGGCTTATACTGCACTGTAATGTTCTGTGATTCTGTGAAATGGCCAAAATGTCTCTGTGGAAGCTGCTAGATATGAGGTTTGGGCAGAGTCTGGGGCTTGGTTAGTGGAACAGGCCTAGAAACAGCTGCAAAGTATTGTGGGAGGGAGACGAACCTCCTGGATTCCTGAGAAATACCTTCGAGCCGTGTGCACTTTTACCACCGAGACCTGTCAAATCGGGCCTGGTGCTGGGATTCCCTGGTGAAGCCTGAGGGCCATCTGGGGAACAGGAGCCTGGCCTGGCTCGGCTTGGTTTTGGATTCCCCTGTCCTGGAGGAAGGGGACACGCCTCATCCTCTTCTCCAGCTGAAAGCATTGGGCTCAAAACCCCAGGCCCGTGTGTCCCATTCTGAGCAAGGCCCAGGGACAGGGCACTCAGGGAGGCCCAGGTTTGTCTGGCTGGGCTCACGCAGGGAGATCTTGTTTGTTCAACAATGTCTCTGAAACTGGGATCCCAAATCGAGCTCGACTTGGGATCAGGAAGGAGCAGATTGCAAGATCCAGGGGACTGCAGCTTGCTCCTCATGTGGCCTAGAAAGAAAAGAGGGAATATTGTGTCACGTCCAGACACTGGGAACTCCAGGTCAGGCAGCAGCCGAGGAGCAGGGAAATCAACATTTCGGGCATCGTCAGGAATGGATGAAGGGCTTTTGCCCGAAACGTCGATTTTTCCTGCTCCTCGGATGCTGCCTGACTTGCTGTGCTTTTCCAGCATCACTCTAATCTAGACTCTGGTTTCCAGCATCTGCAGTCCTTGTTTTTACTGGGAACTCCAGGACAGGGATCTAATCTGCCCTGTTCCTGATGGAACATTTAGTTACACTCCAGCTCGAGGTGTTTGATTGGATGTGTGGGGAATATTACATGTTTCTCCTCATGGACAGGGGAATATTACTGTAAGCAGGGACTTGAGGGGACAGCTCCATAAATATGTTTTGGATCTAACTAACCAGTGGTGTCAGTACATCCTAGTTGAGTTTTTCCAGAGGATGAACACTTCCAAGCAACACTTTGTCCTGTTCTTCTGTGGAAGGTATCAATGAAGGGACGGGGGTCACTGGGGGGACATTGGTCTTACCCTCAAACTCCATCCTTGGGGATGAATTCTCTCTCACGTCCTGGTTGTGGGGCCTGGGTTTATTGGCATCTGTTTGTTGTCTGACCAAGGTCGTGGGCTCAGGGACAGGAGAGCGGGAAAGTGGCTGAAGATGTTCCTGAAGCGACTGGATAAGGTGAGTGGAGCAGATTCACAAGTGGAGTCATGTTCTTTGGGGATAACATAAAATTAAAGTTTGTACTGTAAAAAAAATCTGATTTCATTAAAGAAAGTTCTGTCTTTGTTATTTAATGCATCTAGTGTTTCACCTTGTGTCCCTATAACCAGTTGTGAGGTGAACCAATGTGCTGAGCTCCAAACCAGGAGGTGTGAAGATGGAGTTCTGAAGAGAGAAGGATTTAGACTGAGGACAACATTGCTGAACAAAACAGGGACACACACAGAGAAATGTCAGGGCCTGTCGCCAAGGAGGGGCTAACCACCAGACCCTTTGACCACAGAAACAGACTACAGCCTGTTCTCCTGGGGATGTGTGAATGGCCACCTCCTGCCCTCCCAGGATCCAGCAATCACTCCCATTGCTCGCCTTCCCCTGGACACTGCCCCCTGCTGGAAGCAGGATCTGATCACATCAAGGTCAAAGAGTCAAAGAATCAGACAGAAGCAGACCCTTTACTGACTAAGTTTCCCAATCTAAACTAGTCCACTTGCCTACACTTTGCTCAGAACTTATTCAAATGTCTTTTAAATGTTGTAACTGTACCTGCATCCCCCACTTTCTCTGGCAGTTTATTCCACACACAAACTACAGTCTGTGAGAAAAAGTTGCCCCTCGTGTCCTTTTTAAATCTTTCTATTCTCATCTTAAAATATACCCTCTAGTTTTCACCTTTCCCACCTTAGGGTAGAGACCCTTGATATTCACTTTATCTATGCTCCTCATGATTTTATAAACTTCAATAAGGTCACCCCTCGACCTCCTATGCCCCAGTGAAAAAAGACGCTGTCTTTCCAATCTATTTTTATATGTCAAACCCTCCAGTCCCAGCAACATCCTGGTAGCCCTGCATTGATAACCCACTCAGGTGACCCAGTTTAAGTAATTGATTTATTTGCCAAGGGAGCAGGGTCAGAAATAGGTATAAAGTCCCACCCACAACGACATTGCTACTGACACTGGAATTGTCACTTGTTCAGTCCTTTGACAGAATACCTCATTGTTAGAAATTACAAACTAGACCAAGAGCTTGGCTGGTCGTGAAAAAGGTCCTTCCTGTCAAATCCTCCCTACTAGCTCACAGTGTCACCATCCACATGCTATCTTGCGATATCCAATTTGAAATGTTTTGTCCTTGTGATGTTGACCTCATATGGGATGTATTTTTTCAACAGTGTCTGTTCTAATCATACGCAGCACAACATGTTGGACAAGGACTAGTTGAATTTTCTTCTAAATGTTGTAAATTCAGGTCTGATAAGACATGCAGAGGTGTGTTTATGGCCCTGAGCACGTGGGAATGATCTGTCGTAAGCAAGATGTCACAAAATACCTATTGTTGTCAATGTCAGTTTTTGGCGAGTTAATACAGGATTAGTACTGAAGGGGAAGTTATACTCTCTGCTTTGTTTCATTGATTCCAAAGTACATGGAAGGAGCTGAGTACCCTGAAGGCAGTGAATCTGTTGCACGGTCAATGGGGTATGGGATTTTGAAACCAAGACTTTCAACCCCTGTTTGGGTACTTAGTTAACCGAGTGGTCTTCCAGACTCTAGCAAGTAAACCTGGTCCAAGCCCACCAAATCTGGTTCATCCATCTCTCCTGTTCTCTCTCAGACTTGCACAGGTTCCTTTTATCTCCCAGACAAATCCCAGAAATACATTTTATATTTTCTTATCTACTCCAGTCATTTTTGGCCTTTTCCATGATCGGGTTTCTTCTCTGTACTGAGAATTCAGTCACAGATTTTTCAACTCTAACTCCTGACTTATGTCAAATCCCAAACTGGGGGATATCATCCTCCCAACCTTGGATCTGTCTAACATCGCACAGAACAGCAATGTAAAATTTCCCCAGTGTGTGACAGGAGCATAGAAGTATTCAGGCTGGTCGACTCATAGTCGTTGGAGTCATACAGACTCCATGGAAACAGACCCTTTTAGTCAAACCAGCCAAACATAATCCCAAACTAAACTAGTCCAACCTGTCTGTTCCTGGCCCAGATCCCTCCAAATCTTTCCTGTACATTTACATATCCCAATGCCTTTTAAATTGTACTCATATCCACACTTCCTCAGGAAGTTCATTCCACACGTGGGCCACCCTCTGTGTTAAAAAAATTGCACCTCATGTCTTTTTAAAATCTCCTGTTCCTCACCTTAAAAATGCACCCCTAATCTTACAATTCCCTATTAGAGGGAAAAGACAACTACCATTAACCCTATTTATACCTCTCATGATTTTATAAACTTCTATAAGGTCACCTTTTCAACTGAGGAAAAAGCTGAAAATGTGTTGCTGGAAAAGCGCAGCAAGTCAGGCAGCATCCAAGGAACAGAAGAATCGACGTTTCGGGCATAAGCCCTTCTTCAGGAATGAGGAAAGTGTGTCCAGCAGGTTAAGATAAAAGGTAGGGAGGAGGGACTTGAGGGAGGGGCGTTGGAAATGCGATGGGTGGAAAGAGGTCAAGGTGAGGGTGATAGGCCGGAGTGGGGTGGGGGCGGAGAGGTCAGGAAGAAGATTGCAGGTTATGAAGGCGGTGCTGAGTTCGAGGGATTTGACTGAGACAAGGTGGGGGGAGGGGAAATGAGGAAACTGGAGAAATCTGAGTTCATCCCTTGTGGTTGGAGAGTTCCTAGGCGGAAGATGAGGCGTTCTTCCTCCAACCGTCATGTTGCTATGGTCTGGCGATGGAGGAGTCCAAGGACCTGCATGTCCTTGGTGGAGTGGGAGGGGGAGTTGAAGTGTTGAGCTACAGGGTGGTTGGGTTGGTTGGTCCAGGTGTCCCAGAGGTGTTCTCTGAAACGTTCCGCAAGTAGGCGGCCTGTCTCCCCAATATAGAGGAGGCCACATCGGGTGCAGCGGATGCAATAGATGATGTGTGTGGAGGTGCAGGTGAATTTGTGGCAGATATGAAAGTATCCCTTGGGGCCTTGGAGGGAAGTAAGGGGGGAGGTGGGGGCGCTAGTTTTGCATTTCTTGCGGTTGCAGGGGAAGATGCCGGGAGTGGAGGTTGGGTTGGTGGAGGTGTGGACCTGCCGAGGGAGTCACAGAGGGAGTGGTCTTTTCGGAACGCTGATAGGGGAGGGAAGGGAAATATATCCCTAGTGGTGGGGTCCGTTTGGAGTGGCAGAAATGACGGTGGATGATACGCTGTACATGGAGGTTGGTGGGGTGGTAGGTGAGGCCCAGTGGGGTTCTGTCCTGGTGGCGGTTGGAGGGGCGGGGCTCAAGGGCGGAGGAGCGGGAAGTGGAAGAGATGCGGTGGAGGGCATCGTCGACCACGTCTGAGGGGAAATTGCGGTCCTTGAAGAAGGAGGCCATCGACCTCCAATATTCCAGTGAAAAAAGTCCCAGTCTTTCCAGCCACTCTTTCTTACTCAAAACTTCCTTACTCGGCAACATCCTGGTAAAGCTCTTCTGAACCTTCTCCAGCTTAATAATATCCTTCCCATAACTGGCAACCAGAACTGCACACAGTATTCCAGAAGAGGCCCCACCAATGTCCTGTACAGCCTCAACATGACTTCGCAACTCCTACACGATGAAGGCAAGAGTACTAAATGCCTTTTTAACCACCCTGTCTAAATGTATGCTTATTTCACCTATTTTTCTCTGATCCAACTCTCTCTCAATTGTGAAGAAAGGCCCCTCCTGAATTATCTGATCAGCCGAGTATTGCAGCGTTTTCTGTTTGTGATTTTGCCTCCAATCCCAGGTCTCCAGCAGCAGGGGCTGAGACTGCACACTCAGACTGGACTGACCTTTGTACTGCTCACCATCACCATCCTCTGGCTGAAACTGGCACTGCAACTAACTCTGGGCTAAATTTTCACTTTTGTCACCGGGCACAAAACAGGCGTTAGCGGATCCGCAGTACTTTTCACACCCAGCACTTTCAAAGTGAGCATGGGCGGAATCTTCCCAGGCCCTGAATGCTGTGGACTATGGCAAGAAATTTGGGAAAATCTGTCGAGGTACTTGTCAACAGTAAGACAAAAACATCACAATTTCCAACCAAATGTTCATTGCTGAACCTAGATTCTCATTGGTGAGCAGCAGGAGACCTATTGGCATGGGTTATAACTCATTAACAACCTCATTATAACGTAATCTCACTTTATCAATATGCAACTTCCTATACTACATAGAGACTAAACACTGAGAATTTCTGACATTTGAGTCTCAGCTTGCATTTGCTCATCCAGACCTCTGTCTTTGATAACTGGCACTAATATCTCAAGGCACCATCCATAGACAGTGACTATGGACATGTATCCCATAGTTGTTGGCTATAATACAAACCACCAGCAGCATCGTGGCACATCTCTGTTCTAACTACAGTACTCATTTGCAATTCAATACTGCACTTTGGAGGGCACCAGGACCTATTATTGGAATACTGCAGAAAGGACACTTTACACCCAGTTCATGGATTGGACCAATGATGCTCATAGTATCTATTTTACAGCAGACACAAAGCCAGGCAGCTTTTCATTCTTCCCAGCAGCCATTGTTGCTGTATCATTCTCATTAATCTCAGATCTATAGCATGTTCAGCAGTCTACATGGCAAACATATACTACATATGCATCACCCAAATGACCCCATCTCAAAGTTGAAGGGGAGTAGTCTTTGGACAAGTCAAGGTGAAGGGATGTTGCTCACAGCATGGGCTTGGGAACAGTCAGTCACTGCTTGGTAAGTTTACAGTCAGGATATCTGTCTCACTACATTTGAGAGATCAATACATTACACTACAGTTAGCCCTGCAGCTCCAACGCAACTAGCCATGTGATTCATAGACAGTCAGCTGGGAAAGCTGCAAGGGGAGTAGTCATGGGTTTGATCATGACCATTTAACACTGGGAATTGGAGGCAGCAACCTGGCATGCAAAGGATAGAAAGGAGCTGAAGGGAGAAAAATAAGGAGCAGAGTCGTGCATGGGATGGTATGGGAAGAGAGTCATTATCAGTGGTCACCAACACTATGGCCTTGATGGGGAAAGTGTACATCATGATGAAGTGCAGCAATCATGACGAAGAGAAAGACTCACAAAAAAGAACAAAAATCATAACAAAGAGCACAAGTAATCTGCAGCGATGGGGGCTCGAGGAGTAAGAATGAGAGTTGGAATCATAATTCTAGGTGGGAATATGTGATCCATAGTGATGGACTGCTCAGGGAAGTTCCAGGAAGGCAGAGACCTGGAGGTTCATGAGGTAGCAGTTGTGCTTTGTTGATGTTTGGACTGTGGCTGGGATTCATAGTGAGAAG
This sequence comes from Chiloscyllium punctatum, assembly GCF_047496795.1. NCBI lineage: Eukaryota > Metazoa > Chordata > Chondrichthyes > Orectolobiformes > Hemiscylliidae > Chiloscyllium > Chiloscyllium punctatum. Next base: position 22,893,991 of record NC_092768.1, on the reverse strand, counting down.
CACAATCTGTGTTACCTTCCATGAACTTTCGATTCCTAAATGTGACCTGTGAAAGGGAAATGGCCGCAACCACATCCAGAGTGAACAGAGCGTACAACTGTGTGGGCTGTAACTGCTGGTCACAAGCAATCTCAACGATGTCATTGGTCAGTGCAGATTGCAGATCGATGGTCATCTCCATGAAGCAGAAGGAATCACACACGGTGTATAAATAGTATCGTGAGGGCACAAAGCAAAAAGCTGATGCACAGGCCGCACAGGGGCATGGAGCTGATTGAACTGTACATGTAATGGAACATGCTCCTCCATACAATGATGCCTTTTGCAGCTGGGAGGAGGTCAGTGCAGTACTCCAGTAGCACTAACTTCTCCATTGGTCTGTTTGCAATGTGACTGATACTGCATGCATTAGTAAAAGGCCCAATGTCAAAGTATCATGCTGAGGGAATTCCACAGCCTTCCTTGTCTGAATGCTCCATGTCCCACTGTAGGGAGCAGTTTGCAAAGCTGTCACTTCAGAGTGATACAAATGCTGACTGCTCACATTTGTAAGGATCTGTTCTGCGCCCCATCAAAGTTTATTGTAAGTATGACTATTGGATCCAGCCACAGTTGAGTTATTGGTGCAGGTACTGTGACTCAATAAGACACAGAGAAATGTAAAAGATAAGTGAGCAAGCCCAGGAGAAGTGGCAAACTCCAGTGGACTCTGACCACAGGGCTGTGAGACAGAGCTTGATGAATTTCTACATGTAAAGACTATGAAGGGATGCAGGATCAATACAGGAAAATGCTATTGATCGACCATGGTCTCGTCGAATGACGAGTAGTCACAAGGAGCAATTGATCTATTACTGGGCCGATTTCCTGTGTTTCTATGGACATTTTCACTCCTTTTCTCTGAGCAAATTCTCTTTCAAATGTGAGTTCAGCGTTCCTGCACTTGACGGACCTTTGTAAGGCTCGCCATCACTGTCTTTCTCACTCTAAAATTAATTCTACAATGAACCGCAAGAGAAAGAAAACTCTGGGCTGAATTTTTAATTTTATTACCAGGTGCAATACAGGCAGTAGCAGATAAACTGCCCATTTTATACCCTGTACGTGATCAAACCATTTAAGTTGCTGAGCGGTATTAGCAGAGTAGATGTGGAAAAGGTATACCTCATATGGCGGAACCGAGAAATGGGATCAGTGTTAAAAATCAGAAGTCAACTATTGAAGTCAAATTTCAGATGTTCTTTTTGTGCTCAGAGGCTCATGAGGTTTTGAAACAACCACTTTGAAATGGTGACGGAAGCAATCACTGAATCCTTTTGAGGCAAAGGGAGCTAGGTGATTGTTAAGGAAAGGGGTGAAAAATTAGAGGTAGGAGGAAATTGTCCTTGTATATGAAGGATTTTGTTAAATTTGAGAGGGTGCAGAATACATTTACAAGTACATTGCCAGAACAGAAGAGTTTGAGATTTCGTTTGTGGCTGAATAGGCTGGGACCTTTTCCCTGGAGTGTTGGAGATTGAGGGGTGACCTTATAGAGGTTTATAAAATTATCAGGGGCACGGATAGGGTGAATAGCCAAGGTCTTTTGCCCAGGATACAGACATCCAAAGCTAAAGGACATAGACTTAAGATGAAAGGGAAGATTTAAAAAGGACCTGAGGGTTAACGTTTTCATGCAGAGGCTGTTGCATGTCTGGAACGAGCTGCCAGAGGAAGTGGAGGAGGCCAGTACAATTACAACATTTAAAAGGAATCTGACAGGTATATAAATAGGAAGGGTTTAGGACTAAATGCTGGCAAATGGGACTAGTTCAGATTGGGATGTCTGGCCGTTGTGGACGGGTTGGACCCAAAGGGTCTGATTCCATGCTGTATGAGTCTATAACCCTATGAAATTTGATAATCAGTCAGATCAGTCATGGTTGTATTGAGTGGTAGAACTGGCTCCAGGGATGAAAAGCAAGGTGGGACTAGCAAAACGTTTTAGTTAAATCATATCCATCATTAGAATCAGAATCATCCTCTTTCTTTCTTGCCTCTTGACGTTCGTCTGACCAAATCATTTTGTCTAATTTATCTGTCTCTTTGGAGTTCATCTTTTCTAAAATCCATCTTCATTTTCATTGTTATTTTCTATCTCATTCTCCTCCCTTTCCATTTCCTTTTCTTCTTCCAGTTCATGTATTTTTATTTTCCTTTCTCTCTTTTTCCCTCCAAATCAATTTTTTTATAAAAGATTCTCTTTCCCCCCTCTCAAAATTAAGATTTTTCATTTTTATCTGTACCTTAGCTCATCCCCGCTGTGACATCAGAACTTGTGGTTTCCATCTTCTCGTACTAAATTTTGGATAATCATCTTTGACATCTCCTTATGGGATCCTGTTTTTACTTCTCCCTTCAATTGATCTGCTAACTCTCACTTGAACTTTATTCAACAAGTTTAAATAACTCACTGCTAAGTCTAGCTCTCAACACAAGAGTGAGAATTCACTCTGTGAAAACTCTCAGCAGCATTCAAAGTCATTTTAAAAATCCAAGCCATGCTATGAACCCCTTCGCAACACTCTTGTGTTGTCTTTGAAACTTTCAAGTACTAGTTTATTTTAAAGAGACACAGATCCCTCAAATTCAATTAATTCAAATCCTGGTCAAGAGCTTTGACTTGCTATGATTCCAGCCAATGGCAATACTGGACAGGTCAGAAATTATAATGAAAGCTGGTCTGTTGGACCTTTTTTTAAAAATTTAGTTAACATGGTAACCATTCACTGAAACATAATCACATGAGGCAGCAGTTTCTTTAACAACAGAATAGATGTTTATTATACAAAAGATGAAAGCAGAAGATAAAACCCCAAACTATCTAGAAATAGAACAGTTATGAAAATTTTAACATAGGTAAAACAAAGTTTCAATTAGTTACCCACTATCTGGATTAGTGGTGCTGGAAGAGCACAGCAGTTCAGGCAGTATCCAAGGAGCTTCGAAATCGACGTTTCGGGCAAAAGCCCTTCATCAGGCTTTTGGCCGAAACGTCGATTTCGAAGCTCCTTGGATGCTGCCTGAACTACTGTGCTCTTCCAGCACCACTAATCCAGAATCTGGTTTGCAGCATCAGCAGTCATTGTTTTTACCTAGTTACCCAATATCACCACTTCACAGCAATTCTAATCCATCCAAATTCACCACATCTCTATCTCATATCTTTGAGTTGACTTAACAGATTCTCCTCAGTTTCTGTCCCATAAACCTTGGAAAGTCTTCTTAGATCAATATTCACAAAACTGACAGTTTAGCCTTACTCAACTTCAAATGACTTTCAGATTTAAAACCGAACAACTCTGGTCTGGAAGTTGCACAACTTAAACTCTTCTACTGAGGTAACCCAGTCTCTTAGCAACTCCAAAAGAACAGTCCTTTCTTGGAGAGAATCTGCATTGCTTTTGACTACAGTCAGGTGTCCTTTGAACTGCCCTAAAATTTTCAATCTCGAAACATGCCTATGCTAAAATCAATCCTTGATTATCTTGAAGTGAAATGCACTAATGACCTTCAATATTTACTCTATCTCGCATAAACCACGACAGCATAAACAATTTCTCACAACAATAACAGGATTAGGTCACTGATCTGAAAGGACTGTCTGACCTTATCATTTCTTTTATAAAAAAACTTTACCAAAGTAACATATATCTAAAAGAAATAATTTTAAAATAAAACTCTCTCTCTCTCTCTCTCTCTCTCTCTCTCTCTAGCTCTCACAAGAGTGAGAATTGGGAGCAAAGATGAAATCCCAGTTCCAGACATGGGAAGCAGGTGAAGAGATGGAGGATGGGACTGGGTGGGATTGACTGAAGCTGGCAGTAAATGAAGAAAAGAGAGGCACAAAATGGTAGGTTTAAAATCATTGTTTTAATCCTCTGACATTTATATTTGTATTGGTTTTATTTACAGTCAGATTGGGATTTTATAACTTATAATTTGGTTATTTAATGACAACTTGTTGTCAATGGTGGCATGTAACACCCACACTCTAACTCTAATCCTGATCCTGGAGTCAGATCTTTGTGAAATTAGGGATGATGCATCCAGCCTGAGGCACGCCCCTTCTCCAGATCTGAATTGGAGCAGATTCTCAGAAAATGGTGAACATCCCAAGTCCAGAAGAAAGGATAAAGTTTCTCAGTGAATTTATTCCCAGTGAAGGTGTGGAGATGGGACTTGGTGACCGTGTTGTAAAATGAAACTGTCCCAGATTTATAGTTGAGACAAACTCTCACCTTCCTGGGGATCTGACCATCAGGGAGAGGAAGTCGAGAGGAGCAGTTTACATGAAACTGATTCTCATCCCATCCAATGGTCCAAAATCCAGTCTCTGGCATCAGACTCAGTCTGAACCAGTCCTTTCTCTCCACAGACTGTGTGGCTACACCCAGATTCCAGCACCGATTCTCTGCTACCTCCACGTCCCAGTAATGTCTCCCTGACTTGAATCCCTCTGATCCCAGCACACCAGGACAGTTTTTAAACCTTTTTGCAGTGGCAGGGAGACACTTCCCTGTTAGAGTCCATCGTAAACTCTTCAAATCCTGGGTCACCTCAAGCCAGGGACTTGCTGTTTCCATATCTAAGGTCACAGACACTATGGGAAGAAAACAGAGAATTAGAGACAGTCCCTGGGAATTGTGAAGTGATTCTCAGTAATTTCCCCATTTTAAATTTGATTTCCTGCTTATTAATATCAAGGAAAGCTGTACTGATAGGGTGGAAATGAGGATCGATGATAGCATAAAATACTGGGACAACCAAAGAAAGACTTCAGTTTCTTAAAAAAAGTTACACCCAGGTCAGTAAAATTAAATATTAACTTCATTTATTTTTACTGACATTGTCTGACTTCTTGAGCAATTGTCAGCATTATACTAAAAATACCAATGTCCTGCATCTGCAAAATTTTGCTATTGCACACAAGACAACCACCCACCTTGGAGAAGGTGGGAACTGCAGATGCTGGAGATCAGAGTTGAGAGTGTGGTGTTGTAAAAGCACAGCAGGTCAGGCAGCATCTGAGGGGATGAAGGGCTTATGCCTGAAAAGTCTATTCTCTTGCTCTTCGGATGCTGCCTGACCTGCTGTGCTTTTCCAGCACTGCATTCTCAACTCAAACCACCCACCTTGGTACTGCGTAAGTCTAAGGGGATAGACATAACTGGAGCCTCAATATCTCTGTAAATGTCTAGTGTAAAATATCACAAAAGCAGCTTGCAATGGCCTGGGTCTCAAACACCTCCCATGTTGCTTACCAGATTATTGATTGCAGAAACTCCCCTGTAAGGCCAAGTGTATACATGTGCATGAATTTGTAAATGTGAGGATTTATGGAGGGGCGTGTTTACTGTATTATTTGTGTGTATGTGTTCTTGTGAATGGATATTTATCTGTGTATTAGGGTGGACATGTGTATGACTTCCTAAAAGTAGAAAGCTTAAGCTGTTTGGATAGGGTACGTCTGACATTATAGAAGGAACTGATGGTACAAGTTGTGCAAGGGGTTACCATATTCTTCGAACTCTTCTTTGATCTGAGAGTAGTACCAAAGGAAAGGAGGATTGCAAATGCATGATGCAAAAAGTACATATCATGAAAAACTTTGTAGCTCGGGTTGTGGGTGCGGTCGTAGATTTGTTCACAGAGGTATGTATTTTTTTTGCAGACATTTTTTCATCTCACTAGGTGACATCGTCAGTGCGCCGCCAGTGAAGCGCTGGTGGTCTGAATCTGTTTTCTGGTACTTCCGGTTCTGTATCTGAGTGGTTTATATATGGGGTCCAGTTCAATATGTTTACTGATTGAGCTCCAGTTGGAGTGTGAGGCTTCAAGGAATTCTCTTGGGTGTCTCAGTTTTGCCTGTGCTAGGATGGTCACATTGTCCCAGTTGAATTTGTGTCTTTCATTGTCTGTGTGGGTGGAAATGAGAGTGTATTGGTCATCTCTGGCAGTGCTGAGCTGATGTTCAAGCACTCATGTAGTCAGTTTTCCTCCTGTTTGAACTATGTAGTGCTTTTCACAGTCCTTGCAGAGTATCTTGTAGATTAAGTTCATCCTGTTGGATGTGGGTGTCAGGTCTTTAACTTTTGTGAGGAGCTGGTAAAAATGTTTACTGGTTTGTGGGCCATGATGATTCCTAGAGGTCTGAATGATCAGGTAGTTGTTTCTGATATGCCCCTGATGTACAATCTGGTCACCATTGAATCTGGTTGTATAGTGTTTTCTTCTTTAGATTTATTGCGTTAGAATCAGAGAATAGTGCTCTTGGAATACCATTTCTGTTTAAATCCCTTGAATAATAAATCCCTCATTTTCACTCTGTTGCACTCCCTATATACCAAATATATCTTTCTTCAGGGAAGGAAGTCAAAAGTATGCACAGTATTCCAGGTGCAGACTCCCTAACGCTGTGTACATTAGCAGAAAGATGACTTTACTCCTGTTCTGAAATCCTCACGCAATAAAGACAAATATACCCTTTACCTTCCTAATTGTTTGCTACACCAACATGTTGTCTTTTAGTGACTCATGTATTACAACGCCCAGATCCCTATCAGCATCTTAATCTCTCCTTATTTAAGAAACACTCTGCCTTTCTGTTTTCCTACCACAATGGATAACATCATGTTTTCCTTTCTGCCATTTTCTCAGATGTTTGCTTGACCTGTCTCGAACCCATTATAGCCTCTCTTCACTCTTCTCACAACTTACATTCCTAACTAGTTGGTGCCATCTGTGAGCTTGGAAATAGTACAGATGTTTGCCATGTTAAATCATCAAAAGAGATTTTGAACAGCTGGAACCCAAGATATGAATCATATGGTGCCCCACTAATCACAGCCTGTCAAACTGAGATTGTCCTATTTATTTCTACTCTCCATTTTCTGAAAAATTGCCAATTCTCAATCCTTGCCAGTCTATAATTCTCAGTAGCTTGGCCCCTTGAGAATCATATCCTAACTCCTGGGATTTACACCATCCTAATCAAAGAACCTACATTCCTTGAAAGACTAATAACACAACCACAATTAAGAAAATTATATGGCAACGTTATCACCCTCGACTGGTCAAACAGAAGAAAAATAAATATCATCAGGTTGACTCGAAAATGTTAATAATTGCTTAACTTGCAAGTACCTCCAAACAAACAAATAGATTTGATATTATATCACATTGTTCAAAGTGCTGCAGTACCACCAGATGTCAATGCTGATACTTTCTCTGGGTGTATAAAAGATCTTTATCCAGGGTGAGTGGAATATTTGCCTAATGCAACTGAGAAAGCACACCTTGCTAACACTTTCAGGAAATGGACTGTAATCCAGTTCTTGCTGCCCATATCCAAAGTGAGCACCGGCTGAATCTATCCCCCTCACTACTCTCCCCCAGCAGGCAGACAAAGCCTTATTTCCAAGCTCCCTGTCCTGGCCTTGGTCATGGACATGAGTGTGGCACATAGGGTTGAGATGTACCAGGAGGATGGGGATTGGAGAGGAGGAAATGTTTCTGCTTGCTGACATTTGTAAATTATCGATGAGTCTAGAAACAGGGATTCATGTGAGAAAACTCCAGTATTGACAATGGTCAGTCAGATGAAATGCTTCAGCAATGCGTTCTTAGAACATAAACATGAAGATATTTATTCCACTCCAGACCATGCTAAATTTTATACCTAGTAACTAAACAGAACTTGAAAACAGTCCCTTTGACATTTTATACATAATGTATCTAAAATGAGGTACAAATAGGAAAAAAGTATAAATGTTTACCATGCTTGAATGTATCCAGGTTTTCTCTCTCAACTGTGTGTGGTAAAGGACCAGTGAATTTTCCAGTGGACATCATGTCACCTTCTAACGGCAGATCATTAATTTCATTGCCTGTCCTGCAAATATTAAACAGAACAATATTTAAATATCTGGAGTCAGCCATATGACCCCTCAAGTCAGTTCTGCCATTGAATAAGGTCACAGGAGATTCTTATATATTTGTTCATAGGATGCGGGTACTGTTGGCTAAGCCAACATTTATTGTGTATTCCTCACTGCCCAGAGGCAGAGAAAACTCAACCATGTTGCTGTGAATCTTTGGAGTTGCATTTAGGCCAGAACAGGTAAGGATGTCAGATTTCCTTCCCTAAAGTATATTTGTGAACCAGGTAGATTTCTATGACAATTGACAGTGGTTACATGGTCCCTCTTAAATCAAAATTTTTATTAAAATCAAATTTCATCATCTGCCAAGGTGGAATTCAAAATCATGGCCCCAGACTTTTAGCCTGCAATTCTGGATTACTGTTCCAGTGACATACCACTATGCCATCGTGTCCTCCTGATAAGGGCAGATCAATTCTACTTTCTCACCCACTCCATATATTATTCAATTTCCCTTTAACAGAAAAATCTTTCTATTTCAGCCTTAACTATAATCAGTGGCTCAGCAACCTTTAGAGTCTCCATATCTATAAATACACAATCCACTCAGTTTTAAATGACCGATTATTTGTCTTGAGATTATACTCATTGATCAAGCCTCTCTAGTCAAGGGAAGTAACATTTCCATGTCTATAATGCCAACCGTCTCTGAATATCATAAGCTTTATTGAGATCACCCCATTCAATCTTTTAAGGACCAGAAAACTTCAGCCCAATTAACTCAATCTCTCATCAGGAATTAATTTATTGCATCATCAGTGCACTGTTCATGAGGCTAGTATATCCTTCCTCAGATCAGGAGTCTAAATCTGTGTACATTATCCCAAATGTGGTCTCACCAAACCCATTAAGAGTTGCATGCTCTCATATTCAGGACACTTTCAATAAATGTCACCAAACCATTTATCTTCCTAATTGCTTGCTACACGTGCCACCAATGTTCGATTCTTCTTGAACAAGAGGACCAACTCTCTGGCATAGCATTTAAAAACTCTCACTATTTCAAAAATATTCTGCTTTACTATGTTTTACACTATTATGTTGTATACATATGAAGTAGGAGCAAGAGTTTACTCTCTCTGCTGCCTTATTGCCCACTCACTTCACCTGTTTATATGTTATTGCAGCCTTTTTGTATCTTCTCCACAACCTGTCAGACCCAGCTTTGTACTGCAATCAAATCTGGAGACACCAACCTCAATCTCATCACTCAAGTCATTGGTGTAGATTGTAAATAGATGAGCTCTCAGAACTGGGCCTCACAGCACTTTAATAGTTAAGTGCTGTTCAACTCTACTCTCTGCATAATGTTCATTATCTAACCTTCTATTCATGATAACATATTAGTCATAATTTGAGTTCTAACCTTCTAAGAATGGCCATTCAGCCCATTGTTGACTAGCCACCATTCCAGTCTCACTTCCCAGCATCTGGTCTGAAGTTAGACAGGTTGCAACACTTCAGGTTATTATGCAGCTTTCCTGTTTAAAAAGTTGAGTGTTTCCGCCACAAACACCAAACTGGACAGTGAACTCCAAATAATACTCGAAAGAACTACAGATGCTGTGAATTAGAAACAAAAACAAAGACAAAAGTTGCTGGAAAAGCTCAGCAGGTCTGGCAACATCTGTGTACAGAAATCAGAGTTAACGTTTCAGGTTCAGTGACCCTTCCTCAGAACTGAGTTTTGAAGAGTGGTCACTGGACCTGAAATGTTAACTCTGATTTCTCTGCACAGTTGCTGCCAGACCTGCTGAGCTTTTCCAATCAACTCCAGACACTCACTACATTGTGGTTGGAAATGACTCCCCTCTACTCTTTGGAAATTAACCTGTCTGCTCAGCTGTAGTTGTGTGAGTTCCTCCTTCCTTGAATTACAGCTTTACATATATACCTATCAATTGGCTATTGGCTCATCCTGGGTTATTTTTCCAAATTGTACAGAGTTTCTGTAAAGAACATGTCATACCTCATCTTCTGATGTGTTTCCTCCTGAAATAAATAAAACACAAATTTGAGTGACAGAAATAACTGCTTATGTTGAGTAAACGGAAATTACATTGTCCATATTATTATAATATCTGGATAATTCTCAATCCTGACTCTGCACACTCTGAATAGAAAAAGAACCTTACAAAATGATATAGAAGCATAGGAGGGAGTTTAAAAACATTGAGGAAACTGACACTAAAACTGAATGTACAACTGTGATGAAAAACTGAAAAGACTTGAGTTCTTTTATCCCAGAAAAGTGAATCCTGAGAGGGGAACTGATTGCGGTCATTAAAACTAATAAAGGATTCATATGGAAAGTATGGAGAACTTGTGGGGAATTCAGTCAGGACCTATAAGTAGAAAAAATGATTAAAAGCCCAAAAGAGAATCAGGACAATTTTCAAAGTGTGTTTAGAATATGTAACTCTTTACCACATTAGTAGGTGAGGCAAATGGTAATGCTGCACTGAAGGGGTAACTTGATATTTCTATGACAGAAATGAACAGAAAGGTAAGGTGTGATGAATTGAAGTGCAATTGTGTCTAAATATGGTAGCACAGACCTTTTGGTTGAGTGCCCTTGTTGCGGTGAGGAAAAGCTTTTCAGAATATTTCATTAAATACAAAATATATGTGTAAAATACATTGTTAAAGATAAGCAGTGGAAAATGCACTCAAAACATTTTTTAAAACTACTACAAACAGTTCTCTTTTTCTTCTCAGCATTTTTTAAAGAATAGTGATTTTAGTAAGGTAGTACTCATCAGCTGCAGGCCCACTGGTAGCTAGTCAGGCTTATCTCATGACTGACAGGTACAAGTAAAGATATAGTCACTGCTGAGGACATTTGGATCTATCTTCCTCCGCTATCAACACTTTTAGACTGGATTAGCAGCCTGGGAATAAACCTACAAAGTTAAAACTATGTGTAGATCAAATTATGTCAATAAAGCTTTGAAGAGATTTCACTAGCCTGTGCCATCCATTGAAGAAGTGTGCTACAATTTGCCAAGATGGTGCAAATAACTGCAAGTGAAGTTGAATGAAAGAAGTGTTTTTTATTTGGAGGGTGATGGTCTAGGAGTGACAAGATCAGGAGTAATCCTGAAGCCAAACTAATGCTCTGGGGATAAAAACAAAACACTATGAATGTTAAAAACCCAAAACAAACACAAAGAATGTTGTAGAAACTCAGCAGTTTGGTAGCATCAGTAGAGAGAGAATAACGCTCTTGGGACATGGGTTTAAATCCTCACACAGTAAACAAATCTGAGATTGAAAGCTAGTTTCAGTAATAGTGACTGTGGCAACTTTTATCAATTAGGAGAAAGTGAGGACTGCAGATGCTGGGGATCAGAGCTTAAAAATGTGTTGCTGGAAAAGCGCAGCTGGTCAGGCAACATCAAAGGAGCAGCAGAAGAAGGGCTTATGCCCGAAACGTCGATTCTCCTGCTCCTTTGATGTTGCCTGACCTGCTGCGCTTTTCCAGCAACACATTTGTAAACTTTTATCAATTGTTGTAAAAGCTTATCTGTTTCACTAGTGCCTTTAAAATCAGAAATTACCCATTTACCTCACGCCCCCCCCCCCACCCTATCTTCTGCATATAAACTGACATTTTCCTAGCTACCATCAATTCTGAGGAAGGGTCACTCGATCCCAAAGCATTAACTCTGATTTCTCTGCACCTTTGCTGCCTGACCTGCTGAGCTTTTCCAGCAATTTCTGTTTTTGTTTCTGATTTACAGCATCTGCAGTTCTATTGGTTTTTAATCTACCAACCTTCTGTCTGGCCACCATGTGATTCCACAAATGTTGGGGGGGGGTGTTCCACTGGTCTGTGGTATACTGTTAACTGTCCCCTGCAATGACCATTCAGTTCCAGGGCCATCAGGGATGGCCAACAAGTGCTCATCTTGTCACTGACGCCCACATCCCACGATAGAATAAGGGGAAAATACATTCTGCACACCATTTGGGAGATATAAATGATTGCACGTGACTTCTGGCAATTCCATTGCTTCATAAGAATATTACTGCAGAGAACATGAGATAGTGACCTTTCTGAAGAGGAAGTTATTACGATGATCGCATAATGGTTAATGCAATCGCCGAACAGAATGACAATCTAGTGTGACTGCCGGTGAATGGTCACCAGATGTACCTAAAGCTGAACAAGAAAACGTTGCAGTTGAAGCTGTCTGGAGTCAAGTATCTCGGCTACATATTGATAGCAAAGGGGCCTTGAGTCTTACGGGTGAGAACTGTAGCAGACATCAGCAACTAACACCAAAAGAAAAAATGCTGGAAAATCTCAGCAGGTCTGGCAGCATCTGTAAGGAGAGAAAAGAGCTGACGTTTCGAGTCTAACTGACCCTTTGTCAGCAGCTAACAGATGTGACAGTGAACTGATGAACTAAAGAAGTCGTACTAGACTCGAATTGTTAACTGTTTCCCTCTCCAGAGATGCTGCCAGACATGTGATTGTTTTGAACCAGTGATAGGGAGTGGTACCTCCTGTAGAGTTTTAAGAATGAAATAGACAGGAACAGACAGAAGTGGGGTGGCAGAAATCAACACATTTTTGCTGCTGAGTGATCATTTCCTTTGGTGACTACATGCCGTGGTGTCTTGTAGCTGCAAATTACAATGCGTTTGTAGAGAAACTACACTAATTGATATGTGACCTCTGCTGTAAGCTGCTTTTAATTAAATGCTACAATTGTGTTTTGCTGAAATAAACATTTGAAATATCAACTTTTGAAATTCAACCCAGCGCGAATTTACCCTGTTTTGTGAAATCTCCTTTTGCTGCTGTTCCATTTCTAAGGTCCCTGGTTTCTTCACCCTATCCTTGGATTGGGAGAGAAAACGTCAGAAAATAAAAATATTAGACCATGGAAATGTGATGAAATGATCAGGAGGGTGTAATCTGTTTCATTTTACCTTGTAGATTCCAACAGCTCCTTCCACCCGAATGAAGCGGTCTTCCCTGTGACCCCGGGAATCTATACAATTCACACAGAATCGTCAGTTTCACAAAACAGCTTCAGTCCTTCCTGATGCTCCTCACACTGATGGTTACTTCCCTTCTCTTGCGGATTCAGGTTTAATTTTCCAGCTTTCTCAGTCAGTTTCACCGAGACCCGGCTTCCTCTGAAGTTTCTGTCCGGAAACTCCTGTCTATGTTTCTGGGCAGGAGTTTACCTCCTGCTTTTCTCAACCCCACCCCGTTAACCAGGAGCGGCAGAAGTCGTGTCCACACGGAGAGTGAAACCGAATCGGCGAAAAAAACCCCAAAGAAATGGGACAGACTACCTCCTCGGTTAAACTCTGGAGCTGCTGTTTGAAACCAAGTTCTCAGTCAGCACTTCCTGATTCAAACCGCTTTCAGTTTCAATTCTCCTGCGCTGCTGAACGTAGGGCGGTCACTGCAATCCTCAGGAATTATTGTCATTTGTTGGTGTTCGGCAGCCCGCTCTGACAGGCGGAGAGGGATGAGGAATAAACAAGGACGGCAAGGAATCATTGAATCCACACTGGAGATGGACATCGCCAGTGGATGGGATTTGGTGGGACCTTCCTCGTGAGAGGAACAGCATCTCAGTTGTTCTTCATGTAGTGCTGCATCAAAAACAGAGGTGTCTGGGAAAGAGTGTGAAACGCTGTGAGAGAGATGCAGTGTCCAGCGCCTCTTATCCTTTTCAATCTCCCGTGATTTTCCCCTCAATATTTATTCTAAACAGCTCCCCAATCAAAGCCAAATGCTGCTGATGCTGGAAAACAGAAAATGCTCATGAAACCCAGCAAGCTGGGGAAACAGTGTGTTTGAGTCCGAAATGACTTCTGTCACAGCAGTGGTGGATGGATCCATACCGCCCACAGTTTACTCATTCAAGTACCTCTTTCCCTCGGAGTTCAGGCTGAATTGACATGGGGATCCACTGCATGTTGCTACATGGCGATGGCAGATTGGGTGAATGGACAGGGATAATGTGTGGGGTTTGTCAAACAACGTGTCTAACATCAACTCAAGCCAATTAGAGGGATTTCGGCCAAGTGCTGGCAAATGGGACTAGATTAGATTAGGATAACGGGTTGGTATGGACCGAAGTATCTGTTTCGGTGTGGCATATCTCTATGAGTGGTGCTGGAGAAGCACAGCAGGTCAGGCAGCATTGAGGAGCAGAATGGACTTGTCAGGCATATGCCCTTCATCATTAATGAGGCTGATGAGCTGGATGGGGCGGGGCGGGGGTGGGGGGGGGGGGTGGGGGAGGGTCTGAGATATAACAGGGAGGGGAGTGGGGTTTGGGGGAAGGTATCTCCCCAAAGTTGGGAGGAACGGGATAGGTTGAAGAGGAGGGTGGAGCGGATTGGTGGGAAGAAAGATGGACAGGTCAAGTGGGCGGTGTCGACTTGGGAGGGTTGGCTCTGGGATAAGGTGGGGGAAGGGGAAATGAGGAAGCTGGTGAAATCCACATTGATACTGTGTGGTTGAAGCGTCCTGAGGCGGAAGATGAGGCATTCTTCCTCCAGGCATCGGGTGGTAAGCGTTTGACTTTTGCTTTTCCAGTACCACACTCTCTACTCTGATCTCCAACATCTGCAGTCCTCACTTTCTCTTCCCTGTACAGCTCCATGACTTTAAGTAGTAAACCAGCTAAAACAAGATAGCTATGCAATATCGGCATTTTGTGGAAGAAAATCGTTTTTTTACACAAAATGTTGTATCAAAACTTGGAGATGTAGTGGACAGCGAAGAGGGTTCCCTGAGATTACAACAGGATCTTGACCAGATGGGCCAATGGGCTGAGAAGTGGCAGATGGAGTTTAATTCAGATAAATGCAAGGTGCTGCATTTTGGGAAAGCAAATCTTAGACACTTAATGGTAAGGTCCTAGGGAGTGTTGCTGAACAAAGAGACCTTGGAGTGCAGGTTCATAGCTCCTTGAAAATTGAGTTGCAGGTAGATAGGATAGTAAAGAAGGCTTTGGTATGCTTTATTTTATTGGTCAGAGTATTGAGTACAGGAGTTGGGACGTCATGTTGCGGCTGTACAGGACATTGGTTAGGCCACTGTTGGAATATTGCGTGCAATTCTGGTTTCCTTCCTGTCGGAAAGATGTTGTGAAACTTGAAAGAGTTCAGAAAAGATTTACAAAGATGTTGCCAGGGTTGGAGGATTTGAGCTACAAGGAGAGGCTGAACAGGCTGTGGCTGTTTTCCCTGGAGCGTCAGAGGCTAAGGGGTGACCTTACAAGGTTTTAAAAAATTATGAGGGGCATGGATAGGATAAATAGGCAAAGTCTTTCCCCTGTGGTCAGGGAGTCCAGAACTAGAGGGCATAGGTTTAGGGTGAGAGGGGAAAGATATAAAAGAGACTTAAGGGGCAACTTTTTCACATAGAGGGTGGTACGTGTATGGAATGAGCTGCTAAAAGAAGTGGTGGAGGCTGGTACAATTGCAACCTTTAAGAGGCATCTGGATGGGTATGTGAATAGGAAGGGTTTGGAGGTATATGGGTCGGGTGCTGGCAGGTGTGACTAGATTGGGTTGGGATATCTGGTCGGCATGGACGAGTTGGACCGAAGGGTCTGTTTCCATGCTGTACATCTCGATGACTCTAATTCTGCTGAAAATAATTTGTTCTTAATTGTGTTATCATTCAAACACATCTTCGTCCAATGAAAACAATCTCTTTATCGCTCTATGTGAAGTGACATCAAATCTAGAGGCGATTTCTATGTGGATTTTCACATAGAAATACGTGCTTACGTGTTTACATTTAATGTTTGCAAGAATGTTTAACAAGGTTTACTTGAATGGCGGTCAGCTACATTGAAATGTGAAAATGAGACAAATTGAACGGTATTGTTCAGTAAACAGCAGGAAACAAGATGTGATCCAATGTTGAGAGCAGGGGTTTGAAATATTTCGCGCTTGTCTCTCTATATGGAGCCAAATAAACAAGTGCCAGTGATATTTCATCGTCCAAACACCGAGTTTCCTGGTGATCATTTCATGGCAATATCCTACTTCAGGAAATGACGTTTTTCCTTTAAAAATACTGTGGAAGAATGCTTCTCAGAGGTGAGCCAGCAGAGATATTGCACACGAATTGCAGTCATTTCCCCACAGGAACACGGAGAAACATCCCGGAATTTGGATTAATTTACTGGAGCAAAGAACAGTCCGAGGCGGGGGACTGGAGCAAGTTTCCCATCCAGCATCACAGTCAGAGGCTGAGACGGACACAGGAGAAATCACTGAGCACAGAATTGTTCAGCACACAGAGAGACACCATTCAACTTGTCAGATCCAAAAAGGTGGGGGTGGGGGCCGGACGATGCTCACTTTTCCATCCTCTCTGTATCTATGTTCTGTTTCTATTCTGCAGTTTGTCTAATTCCCTTCCCCAAGCCATAGTTAAATCTGCCTTCACCCCTCTCTCCGGCAATGCGTTCCCGATCCCAGCCACTCGCTGAAGTGGAAACATTTCTTCAATTCGCCCTTGAACCAGTTCACAACCGCCTTCATTCAGTGTCCTCTGGTTTTTGACCCTTCTCCCAATCGGAACAGCTTCTCTCTATCTACTCCGGCAGAATCTCTTTTGATTTTTGAACACTTTAATCAAATATTCCTTCGACCATCTCCCCTTCAGGGAAAACCACTCCAGCTTCTCCAATCTTTCCATGGCACGGAATCTCACACCATTCGATCATTCTTAATACTCTCTGTATTCTCCCGAGGTTTTCCTATCCTCCTCAAAACGTGTTGCCCAGAATTGAACATAAAACTTTGATTAAGGCTGGAACAGTTTTATAAAATTTCATCGAGTCGCCTTGCTATGTTTCTACTGAACATACCCAGGATTTATGTTTCCACGTTAACTCTACCTTCAACCTACTGCCCGCCTCTCAGTCACTGTCTTCCCTCCTCAATCCTCTTTACTGTTACCTTGATAGCGCCTGGAGAATCTACCACGACTCACTCAGTGCATTAAATTTCATTGACCACGTCTCCACCCATTCACTATCTCCTTATCCTCTTTAAATCCAGGATTATAGTCCTCAATCCTTCATTTTTTTTTTGTCGTTTCGCACTAGTTTGAAATTATTTACATCCTGTCGGTTGATGTAAACGCCGAGACGCAGGGGTCCAAACACTAATTGTTGCAGAACATCATCTCATTCAACCCACTTTCTCGTCATGCGTATTTCCCCATTTTCCGTTAGCTTCGTTTAAAAATAACTCGAGCAAAACCTTTTGCCAAAAGTGTCAGACTCGAAACGTCAGCTCTTTGCTCTCCTTACAGATGCTGCCAGACCTGCTGAGATTTTCCAGCATTTTCTCTTTTGGTTTCAGATTCCAACATCCACAGTAATTTGCTTTTAGCCGTAATAACTACATTTATTGATGTTTCCCGATACAGCCGTAACCAGCAAGGACAAGAGAAGAAAAACACCAATCACACCGAGGTTTGGAGTGCCCCAGCAAAACTAATGAGTATTCCAGCAGATGCATAAAACACACAGCAGGAGAGATGGCTGGACAAGCGGAAGCAGAGTGCTCCCGTCAGCACTTCGGACGCAGGCAAGGAAAGATAAGAAACGCAGTATCCTCCCCTCCCCCCTCCCCCTCCCCCTCCCTTCCACTGCTCCCAGCCACCAACCGGATCCATTCCTCCCATTGACCAACCAGGTCGTACCCTCTACCTGTCTCCACCAATCCCCACTTTACCAGCCTGCCCCCGCCATCCCCGTTATCTGCAGCTCCACCTACACCCATCCCCAATCCTGATCAAGGGCTCACCCGAAACATCGACTTCTCCACCTCCTGATGCTGCCGGGCTTGCTGTGTTCTTCCAGCCTCCTGCCTGTCTACTTTCATTTCCATATCAGCAGAGATGGGCTGTGAGTAAGATTATAGTGACATTTACACATAGAAATAGCAAAGATGCGTCAAGTATATAACGAACACTGACCTCATAAATTCTCATGAAAAGACGAGCCTACAAATTATTAATTTCTTGCCTTTTTCATCACAATTACCAACAGGTCTGACAGATATTACCAGAATATTTTGCTTTGGTAGCAACTCGCCAGCGAGGCCAGTCAGTTAGGACCCGGTGGAAGGGCCAGGAAAAGAGGAAGTCAGATTTTCTACATCGTGATGACAGTAAAAAGAAATCAGCATTTCAATTTTTAAAAATCAGCAATTTACAATATTTCTCAATGCTTTGAGCATAGTCAAGGAGATTTCACTGCAGTTGCTAATGGCACGCAATTCAGCTTGGGAAATCACCATCTGGTCAATTGAGTTGTACCCCACACAGAGCACCAGCACAGGGTAGAAAGTGGCGTTCATTGTGGACGCTCCTCAATCTCAGCTCAGCTCTTCTTCTGGAAGTATTGGCTCTGAAACAACACAGCTGAACTTAGGTGTGACTTCGCCTGGGTGACCCGAAGAGTGGCATCAGATAGCAACTAGAATAGGATGGGTTCTCAAGAAAAGAATAAAATATGGGATAACCACAGAGGGCTATTCTAAATTATGGGGAGCCTGGATATAGAGCAATAGAGATGTATAGCACAGAAACAGACTATTTTATCCTAACTCGCCCTTGCTAACTCAACTAATCCCACTTGCTAGCATTTGGCCCATGTCCCTGTAAACCCTTCCTATTCTTGGACCTACTGTAACTGAACCAGCCTCTACCACTTCCTCTGGCACCTCATTCCTTACACAACCTTTAGATCCCTTTTGTATCTTTCCCCTCTCACTTTAAATCTATGGGCCTCTAGATTTGGACTTCCCTAATTTGAGAAAAATACCTTGGTTATTCACCCAATCCATACACCTCATCATTTTATAAACATCTGTAAGGTCATCCCTCAGCCTCTGACACACCAGAGAACATGGCCCCAGCCTATTTAGCCTCTTCCCTATCACTCAAATTCTGCAAACCTGGTAACATTTCTGTAAATCTTTTCTGAATGCTTTCAAACTTCAAAACATCTTTCCTATAGCAGGGAGACCAAATTTGAATGCAGTATTCCAAAAGTTACCAAACCAATGACCTGTACAGCCACAACACTACCTCCCAACTTCTATACTCAATGCACTGACCAAAGAAGACAAGTGTAACAACCACCTTCTTCACTACACTCTCTACCCGTGACTACCATAAACAGAATGTTTGCAGTTTTCGGGGTTTGGGGATGAGGGAGCAGGAATCAGAATGAACGATTGTCACCAAGAACAGGAAACTGAGAAGGAGTATTTTTAGACAATAGACAATAGATGCAGGAGTAGGCCATTCAGCCCTTCGAGCCTGCACCGCCATTCAATATGATCATGGCTGATCATTCCCAATCAGTATCCTGTTCCAGCCTTATCTCCATAACCCTTGACTCCACTATCTTTAAGAGCGCTATCCAATTCTTTCTTAAATGAATCCAGAGACTGGGCCTCCATTGCCCTCTGGGGCAGAGCATTCCACACAGCCACCACTCTCTGGGTGAAGTAGTTTCTCCTCATCTCTGTCCTAAATGGTCTACCCCGTATTTTTAAGTTGTGTCCTCTGGTTCGGTACTGCCCCATCAACGGAAATATGTTTCCTCCTGCCAGAGTGTACACAGAGATCTATTAACATATGGAATACTTTGACACACAGACGAATTGGGGCAAACATCGCTGATGCATTTAAGGAGGAAGTCTGTTAAATATGAAGGAGAAAGGTGTCAAAGAATTTAATAAACAAAAAATAACAAAAAACTGTGGATGCTAGAAACCCAAATCAAAAACAGAAATTGCTGGAGAAACTTAGCAGGTCTGGCAGTATCTGTGCAGAGAAAGCAGAGTTAACTTTAGATCAAATGAGGCTTCTTCAGAACTGATTGTAGCTCAGAAAAATTTGGTATATCTGCTGAAGATCTGTGGGTGAGGAGTAAACAATTGGTGGAGATAGAACCCAGAGAGACTGCACAACCATTGGGCACACAAAGGAATCAATAACGTTCAGCCTGGGAGAACCAATAGCTGCTAATAAGGGCCATTACTAGCAGACAGTGGTTGGTTGGATAGCTGCCGATGTGATAACAAGGCCTGGTATGGGGGCATTTGAGAGATGGACATGGAATGAGGTGCTCAGGCCCTAAACCTATGGAACTTGGTCCTGATGGACTGTACAGTTGCTCAGTGCTTAGCTCTACTGCCTCACAGTCCAATGGGCCTGCATTTCATTCCAGCCTTGGATGACTGTCTGTGTGGAGTTTTTATTATCCTCCCTGTGTCTGCATGAGTTTCCATCAGGTTCTCTGTTTTCCTTCCACAGTTCAATGATGTGCAGCTTAGGTGGATTGACCATGGTGGTCATCGAATTTGGGTGAGGTGCTGGGTCTGGGCTGGATAGAATCAATAGGTTAAATGGCCTCTTTCCATAGGGATTCTATGTATATGAAGACTGCAAAGTTCCCACGCAGGGCTGTTCCTTGAGCTTTCACTGAGCTTTGCTAAGGCACTGCAGCAGATTGGAGACTGAGATATTGATGGTGGGGTGTTGAAATGGCAGGCAACTGGATGCTCAGGGTCTTGTCGTAGGTGTTCAACAAAGTAGTTGCCCAATCTGCACTTCATCTCCCCAACACAGAGGAGACCACATTGTGAGCAGTGAATACAGTAGACTGAATAGAGTCAATTACAACATTTAAAAGATACTTGGATAAATACATGAATAAGAAATGTTTGGAGGGTAATATGCCAGAGGCAGGCAGGTGGTACTAGTTGAGTTTGTGACTATATTCGGCATGGACTTATTGGACTGAAGGATCTGTTTCTATGTTGTATGACTTTAAATCATTGCTTCACCTGGAATGTGTGCCTGGAGTTTTGGATAGTGAGGAGGGAGAAAGTAAACAGGCTGGTGTTATGCATTCTGCATTGGCATGGAAAGGTGCTGTGGGGAGGTACTGAGAGTGGAAGAGTGGCCTAGGATGTCCTGTAGGAAATGACCCATGAGGAACTGAGGGCAGGAGAATATGTATCTGGTGGTGGCATCTCACTGGATGTACAGAAATGGTGGCTAATAATCCTTTGAATGTGGATGTTGGTGGGCTGGTAAGTAAGGACCAGGGGACACTATCGCTGAGAGGGGATGAGGACCATAGTGTGGGAGATGGGTCTGATAGGACTCTGTTTACCATGGTGGTAGGGACTCCTTGGCTGAGGAAGAAGGTGGACACTTCAGACACTCCCTTGTAGAAACTTGCATTGTCTGAACAGATATGACTGAGGCAGAACTGGGAAATATAATTAAATCTTTATAGAAAATGGGATGTGAGGATGTATAGTCCAGGTAACAGTGGGAGTCAGTATTAAACTGACTAATGGATATAGGTGATCAGCCTATCTCCAGAAATGGAAGCAGAGATGTCGAGAAAGGGAAGGGAAGAGTCAAATTTGGGTCAAATGAAAACAAGGGCAGGGTGAAAATTGGAAGTGAAATTGATAAAGTTTTCAAACAGTGAAACAGCATTGATTATATTATCCATGTATCTGAGAAAATGTTGTGGGTGGGGTCAGAGTAGGACTGGAACAGGATCTTTACCCTACAAAGAGACACACTTAACTCAGGCCCATGCAGGTACCCAATGGCCAGCTCTCTGACCTGTAGAAAATGGGAGCAGTTAGAGGCGAAGTTGTTCAGAATGAGGACTGACTTGGCCAAGCAGAGGAGGCTGGTGGTGGATGGGGACAGTTCAAGCCTTTTTTGCAGCAAGAAGAGGAGAGCCCCGAGACCATCCTGTTGGGGGTTGGACTACTGTTTTGTCTCTCTCTCTCTCTGGGCTCCACCTCCATCTATCGTTTACTCCTTCCCCCCTCCTGCTACCTTGTCCTCAGTGTAAATACCAGCCTTTTCCCAGCCCACAATCAATCCTGAAGAAAGGTCACTGAACCCAAAAAGTTAACTTTGCTTTCTGTCCACAGATGCTGCCAGACAGGCTGAGTTTCTCTAGAAATTTCTGTTTTAGAGAAGAATTTTTGATGTGGTTAGAAAAAGGGGCAGTCTCAGAAACAGTATAAGTACCAACATGGACATGAAGAGAGTTTTTGTAGTCCAGTAATAGTATCCATGCCTCAGAGAGGAGACCCACGTTCAAGTTCCATCTGCTCTAGAACAGTGCTGTACATTTCCTAGACAGATTGAAAAGATACTTAGAAAGAGGCAAAAAGCCTTTCTTAATAATGTTCTGTAAATTATATGTAATACTCTGCAATATAATTCCATCCTGGAAGATTCTTACAATCCCTGCCCGTTAACCTAGAAAATGGCTGGCATTTTACAGTCTAAATACTTAACGCTTACCTTTGCTCTCCAAACAGCCTCACCTCTCTACTTCACTTTTAATGTCATCGTGCAACATGGTGATTTGGGGAAGGATGTTCCTAAGTTAACAGAACTTGTGAACTGAGTAGGGTTCTGGAATGGAATGGTAGGGTCTCAGAGTTTGTGGTCAGAGACAGACTGGCGTTAAAGTCACTGTTATGTTCAGACGGATCGTCAGGTGGAAGTGTTATATGGCACAGGCAAAGCGGTCACCAAGCAATTAAATGTGCTCTGAAATATCTAATCGAAGAGCACAGGCATTAGCAAAAAAGAGTTTTAACTTGACGACTGTATCTTGGTGTTTGAAAGAGTCTTAAACCTTTGCTGGTTCTGATTCTGAGCTATGAAACTCACTGAGCTTTCTACAGCTTACTATTACCATGTTCTGACTGAAATCAGTTCTACACTTAACAGTCATAGAGTCATCGAGATGTACAGCACGAAAACAGACCATTTGGACCAACTTGTCTATGCTGACCAGATATCCCAATCCAACTAGTCCCATCTGCCAGCACCTGGTCCACATCCCTCCAAACCCTTCCTATTCATATACCCATCCAAAGGTAGAAGACATGTTGTAATTGTACCAGCTTCCACCAATTCCTCTGGCAGCTCATTCCATGTATGTACTAACCTCTGTGTGAAAACGTTGCCCCTTAGGTCTCTTTTATATCTTTTCCCTCTCACCCTAAACCTATGCCCTCTAGTTCTGGACTCCCCAACCATGCCCCCCATGATTTTACAAACTTCTGTAAGGTCACCCCTCAGCCTCCGACGCTCCAGGGAAAACAGCCCCAGCCTATTCAACCTCTCCCTATAGCTCAAAACCTCCAACTCTGGCAAAACCTTGGAAACCTTTTCTGAACCCTTTCAAGTTTCACAACATCTTTCCAATAGGAAGGAGATCAGAATTGCACGCAATATTCCCAGAAAGCATACCAAGTAATCTTCACCATCTTATCTACCTGCGACTCCATTTTCAAGGAGCTATGAACCTGCACTCCAAGATGTCTTTGTTCAGCAACACTCCCTAGGACCTTACCATTAAGTGTATAAGTCCTGCTAAGATTTGCTTTCCCAAAATGCAGCACCTCGCATTTATCTAAATTAAACTCCATCTGCCACTTCTCAGCTTATTGGCCCATCTGGTCAAGATTCAGTTGTAATCTGAGGTAACCTTCTTTGCTGTGCACTACACCTCCAATTTTGGTGTCATCTGCAAATTTACTAACTATATTTCTTATGCTCACATCCAAATCATTTACATAAATGATGAAAAGTAGAGGACCCAGCACTGATCCTTGTGGCACTCCACTGGTCACAGGCCTCCAGTCTGAAAAACAACCCTCCACCACCACCCTCTGTCTTCTACCTTTGAGCCAGTTCTGTATCCAAATGGCTAGTTCTCCCTGTATTCCATGAGGGAATGTTGGCCCCTGCAATGGGCGGAAAAGCGGCATTGGCCAGTCAGCCGCATGTTTTACACCCAACACATCTGTGAAAATGAAAAGTCTGTCATTTTATCTCAATAGTTACCAATTTCCCATGTTCTGGTCTAAATATTTTGTGTATATCTCATCCCTAACATTCCGAGGTACTGAACACTGGAGGAATGTTCGCATTTTCACCCAACCATTTATGCTGTTCCTGCTGCTTGAAGGGAGTGATGGGAAAGGGCTGGGGTGGGGTTGTTCTCCCTGCACACATTTCCTTGAAAAATGTAACTAAAATATCAAACCTGACACTCTGCTCTCTCTCTCTCTCTCACTCCCACATCATTCTGACAATACTCCCTTGTGCTGAGATTGTCTTTCCACACACTGCTTGACATTGATTCACCCCTTCCTCACATGCTAAATTCAAGGATTTGACCCCTTTCTCTCCCTGGTCTTGTGGTGCACTTTTTTTTTCATTTTTCCTTCTGTTCCGCTTCCCCCTATCTCCAGAATATCACCGATCTCCATCACCACCTCATGCCCAGTACCTTCCTCTGCTATCATCCAAACTTGATCTCAACTCTTTTCTCAGTGAGTTCCCATGTTTGACGTTCACTGACAGAGTCACATTGGGAGGCAGAGTGGAGCTGCTCAGTAAAGCGATCATTTCATTGTTATCTTTGGTCAGGTCCAACAATGTTCCTGAAATGCAATAGGATGTTCTGTGAGAGGGTGGGAGGTTCAATGCAGTGTTTATCTGAGTGTGGGGAATTGAATGCGGTACAGTGTCATTGGTAGGAGGAAGGGAAATTGGATGTGGTACAGTGTGTGAGGGCAGAGAGCTGGATGAGGTAATATCTATGTAAGGGTGGGAAATTAGATTGATGGGCTGGATGGGGTTATGGGTGGCGTATATTGTGTTTACAACCTATCTAACTCCTCATCCTCTCAATGTCTGTCTGATAGTGTGGGTCATTGGAAGATGTAGTGAGTGAGTGCAAGAAAGACAAAGGTTGAGGAATGGGACAGGATTATGTCTATGTGAGAGATGACAAAATTGGATGGTGTGCATACAGGAGGGTGGAGAACGGAGTAGCATACAATGTGAGGGTAGGGACTGGAAGGTATTCAGTGTCTGCATGCAAGAGGGTTGGGAGTTAGCTAGTGTACAGTTTTTGTCCACTTAGGTTGTAATTTTATATTGGTTGTCAGTATCAAAGTAAACTTGTCAGTCAGACACACTTACGTGTATTCAAAGCTATTAACACAGGTTGCTCTGCATTTTGCAGACAGAAATAACACATGTTTGTTTCAAATTATCAAAATAGGCAACAGGCATCCATTAGTTCATTTCTCATGGTAGCACCTTGACCAATTCAAGCCAATTTTCCCGATTTAGATTTAAATAAAACTTGGCAGATAGCACTAAGTAAAATCTAACTGGTGCCTTTTGCATTCAACTTCTTTACCAATCAGAATCCACTTGCAAAACAATTAGCTTTCTCTTCTTGTCCAATATAAATGATGTTCCTATTTATATTGGTATTTTTGTAAATCCCATTAATCCTTAAACACCCTCTGTAAATTGAAAAAGGAAACAAGACAGCTTTTGTACAATATCCAAAAAATACACGGGGTACAGTTCTCCACACCCAGTACAGTAACAAAAACATCATTCATACAATACTCACACTAGCATTCCTTACTGAGCACCTTAGAAACTAGAACATAGAAAAGTACAACACAGAACAGGCCCTTTGGCCCATGATGTTGTGCCTAGGATTAATCCAAATGTAAAATAAAATAACAACCTACTCACCCCTCAATTCACTGCTATCCATGTGCATGTCCAGCAGTCGCTTAAATATTCCTTATGACTCTGCTTCCACCATCACTGCTGGCAACACATTCCATGCATTCACAACTCTCTTCGTAAAGAACCTTCCTCTGATGTCTTCTCTATACCTTTCTCCTCATATCTTAAAACTATGATCCCTTGTGCCAGTCAATTCTGCCCTGGGGAAAAGTCTCTGGCTATTGACTCTATTCCTCTCATTATCTTGTATACCTCGATCAGGTCGCCTCTCTTCCTCCTTCTCTCCAGACAGAAAAGTCCAAACTTAGTCAACCTCTCTTCACAAGGTAAGCCCTCCAGTCCAGGCAGCATCCTGATAAACCTTCTTTGCACCCTCTCCAAAGACTCCTAAAGTAGGGCGACTAGAACTGGACACAGTATTCCAAGTGTGGTCTCACTATGGACTTGTAGAGTTGGAGCAAAACCTCGCAGCTCTCAAACTTGATGCCCGTGTTAATGAAAGACAAAACACCGTATGATTTCTTAACACCTCTATCTACTTGGGTGGCAACTTTGAGGGATCTATGTACTTGAACACATGTACTTCCTCCACACTGCCAAGAATCCTGTCTTTAATAGTCAGCATTCGAGTCTGGCTTTCCAAAATGCATCACTTCACATTTGTCCAGGTTGAACTTCATTTGCCATTTCTCAGCCCAGCTCTGAATCCTTTCTATGTCATGCTGCAGCCTGCAATAATCCTCAATACTATCAACGTCACCTCCAGCCTTTGTGTCATCTGCAAATTTACTAACCCACCCCTCAACCTCCTCATCCAAGTCATTTGTAAAAACTACAAAGAGCAGAGATCCAAGAACAGAGCCCTGTGGGACCCCAATCAACACTGACCTCCAGGCAGAATACCTTCCATCTGCATCCTTTAGTGCCTTACTGCATTTTGCTTAAAAACACACATGCAAGACCTGAGCTGATCTGAAACTAACTAATTCTTCACTCTAAAGAATCTTCTTCTTTCTCCTCTTCTTCTCAGAAGCGCAGCTCTGTGATCTCCACAGGACTAACACTGCCGAAAGTTAAAGTAAAGCTAAAAGTCTCTCAGTTATATACATTTGCCTTATAACTAAAGCAAAATTAAGAATCCCAACCAATGTTCAAGGCCCCAGCATGTACTATGTTGGGTCACAAACTAACTAAAATAAACAGAAGCCCAGTAATGCACAAATCCAAACACTCTGTAGCCAGAGATACCTGTAAGTTAATGTATTAACATTAGACACACAGAAATACCTACCAATATCTCACTCAAAATCGAGACACATGATACACCCCAAATATCATTAATAAAAACGTAATTGCCACAGAATACATCACAGGATGCAAAGTGAGAATTAAAAAAACAGCAGAAGAAATATCAGCTCCAGACTGGGATGTGAATTGGTTGTATTACGAACTAAAGCAGAGAGTAATGAAGGAAGGAGAGATGATTCCTTAAACAAATTTAGTAAATTATGGAGGATTAAGACAAACCCTTCACTGATCTCATTCAATTAACGGCATAGAAACTTACATTTAGTAGAAAACAATTTAATTTTGCAACATTCCCATTATAATTAAAATAAAAATACAAAATAAAAACAAAATCAACAGTGACATACAGCAACTGACATAAAATAAAGAAAGACACTGCAATTGTGAGAGCAGTGATTTAGAGTTTACCTGTCGAAAGACAACAAAGCAAATTTTTAAAAAAGTTACATTTAAACTAATAGTTTGATCAGAAAATATAGTTAATTACCTAGTATGTAAACAAAATATACAGACGCAAAGAATCTCAAATATCTTTTAAAAATCACTGCTGGTTCTGGAGTACATTGTCCCATTATAAATTCTTATGAGAATGTAAATATTAAAAACATTGATCCCTTGCATTTTCTCTTCACAGATACTGACTATGTTGGCACGTACAACTGGAATTTTCTGTTTATTATAATCACCAAATTGCCAATGAGTTCTTATACTTATGAAATGTATGAAATGGAGAGAGTAAGGCAAAAAGAGGAGAAGTAACTTTTTCACTATACAGCACCGGTTTTGTTTCATTAGTTCACAATATTTCTCAACATGTTGAGATCTGCAAAGGTGATTTCACTTCAGCTTCTAAGGTGCATTGTTTGGACTTGGAGATCACCCTGAGGGGAGAGCAGCATTCCCTGTGGCCAGTAAGCTGACCATGAGCACCATTAGTTGGTATTTTATAAGAACGCAAGAACATTGAAGTAGAAGTAGGAGTAGACCTTGGCCTTTTGAGCCTGTCACTTAATACAATCATGGCTGATCTTCTACCTCAACCAACCCCTGCCACTGCCCTCTCCCCATATTGCTCATTTCTGAGGGATAAAAAAAAGTTATCATTTCAGTCTTGAATTTGCTTCAACAATGGAACATCCATTACTATAATTTTCAGCTGACCAGAATAAGAAGTAGTTGAGGTGAACCAGGTTAACCATACATGTCTGAAATAAACGGAGAAATGAAAAGAGATATTGATGGGCTTGGAAGGGGTGAGAGGGGGCCTCATGTGAAGCATAAACACCAGCACCGGCAGTAATAAAGTTTGAAGCCAGCTCCAGGAATGGCACCTAGTTTTTAATTTAGCTACATTTGAGTCATCTTCAGTTTGTAGTTCAATAAATTTGAGCTACATTCTTGTCACTTGGTGAAAAGGTAAAAACATGGTTTATACAGACTTGTGGGTTCAGAAACACAGAATATCATAGAGTCATTGAGTCAAAAAGATGTACAACATGAAAGAGACCCTTTGGTCCAACTCATCCTGGCCAACCAGATATCCCAACCTAATCTAGTCCTTCCTGCCAGCACCCAGCCCATATCCCTCCAAACCCTTCCTATTCATATACCCATTCAAATGCCTTTTAAATGTTGTAATTGTACCAGCCTCCACCGCATCCTCTGGCAGCTTATTCCATACATGCACCATCTTCTGCGTGGAAAAGCTGCCCCTTAGATCTCTTTTATATCTTTCCCCTCTTACCCTAAACCTATGCCTTCTAGATCTGGACTCCCTCATCCCAGGGACAAGACTTTGTCTATTTACCCTATCCACGCCCCACATGATTATATAAACTTCTATAAGGTCACCCCTCAGCCTTGTCGCTCCACGGAAAACTTGGACTTCAATGGACTTCAATATTTCAATACTATCGAACCTTTCATTTAATTGGGACAGATTTTCAGACTTGTATTTTCTGAAATTTGCAATATTGGATAAAGTTTTTGTGGGAATTTGATTCCATGAAAAGTGTAGAGATGAGATTTTGTGTGTGCATTGAAAAATGAAACTGACTGAGACTCATAACTGAGATAAACACCAATCTTCTTTGGTACATCACCAAGAGATTGATGAGGACTGTCGGAGGTATTCACGACCAGATTATTTCCCAGCCATCCAATGGTCCAGAATCCATTCTCAGGTTTCAGTTCAATCTCTTCCTCCCAATTCACAGAGTCTGAAACGATGCCCAGATTCCACTCGCCTTTCCCAATCACATCCACTTCCCAGTAATGTCTCCCTGATGTGAATCCTTCTGTTCCCAGCACACAGGACCGGTCTTTAAGCCCCTTCTCAGCATTAGGTTGACTTTTCCCAGTCCATCTTACACTCTTCAGATCCTCAGACACCTCAACTTCTTGATAGTCAGTTTTCTTAAACAATTTTACAGAGGCTATGAGAGGAAACAGCAAAATTAGAGAGATTCACTCAAAGCTAGAGACAAATTTCTTCAGGATTTAGACATTAAATAAATCCAGTAAATCCCAATAAAGTTTGAGGATTCCCTTTTTGATAAGTTTCCATGTATTGTACTTCCTCTGACTGGAATTCTTCCATCTCACTCCCGTGGATATGGTATTTTCAATGCTTTCATCAATTCTGGTGTTCCCAGTGGATTTCCAGTTGGAGAAAGAAAGGGATTATCCCAAAATGAAGAAATGAATCTTTAACAGCAGCAAACTATTGATTATTCCACAGGGCAGATCATAACCTCTCAGAGGGAGTGACTGGGGTGGGCAGGGATGAGGGAGCAAAAGGAGGGTTATTCAAATTAATTACAAAATCAAAGTTGATGGACTGCAGAAGGAGGCCATCATGCCTGCACTAACTATTTGAATTAATATTTCACTTAGTGACATAATCTTGCTTTCTCCCCATAACTTGCCCATAATACTTTTTTATGATAACAATCGAATGCAGTTTGAAATGTTTAAAAATGGAACAGAAAAGGTTGATGAGGATAATGTTGTATATAGACTTTCAAAAGGCATTTGGCAAAGCATCACACAATGGAGTGGTGAAAAGAATTATAGCTCATGGAATAATAAAGGGACAGAAGGAACATGGATACAAAATTAGGTGAGTAATACGAATCAGACAGTGACAGTCATTGGATATTTTTCAGGTTGGAGGAAAGTATGCTGCAGAGTTATCGGGGATTGGCACTGGGATCCTTGCTTTTCCTGATATATATTAATCATCTGGGTTTTGGTGTGTAGGGGACAGCTTCAAATTTGAAGAGTTATATGAACTTTGTAAGCATTGTAAACTGTGAGGAGCACGTTATAAAATTTCAAAAGGACATAGACAAGTTGATGGATTGAGCAGAGAGATGGCAAATGAATAAGGACAAGGAGATTGCGCTGAATGAATGAAAGGTATTTGTTAGACTTCAACTACAATATTGTGTACAATTCTGAGTACCATACAGGTATGTGCACACGTTGGAGTGTGTGTAAAAAGGACTTATGAAAATGGTTCCAAGACTGAGAAACTTCCATTGAGGACAGATTTGAGAGATTCGGGGTGTTCTCCTTTGGAAGAAGAAAGCTAAGAGAAGATTTGATAGATGTTTTCAAAGTTAAGAGGTATGGATAGATAAACGTTTTCCATTTGTAAAAGGATCAAGGTGAGACAGCAGTGAGGTAAAGTGATTTGCAAAAATAGGAAATGTGATGTGAGAAAATATTTTTCACGTAACGTATGGTTTGCCTACGGAATGTAGTGTGTGCAAGTGTAATAGAGAGTCAAATACAGCAATCAAGAGGTCATTGGGGAACTTTTGAATAGAAACTACATTAAAAAGCACTGAATAAAGGCAAGAGAATGGCATTAAGTCATAATAGTTACTGAAGACACCATACAGACATGATGGGCCAAATGGCCACATTCTACGCCATAACAATTTTCTGTGATTGTTCGTGGCTTTCCTGCCTCTAAATTACTAGGAGAAAGTGAGGACTGCAGATTCTGGAGATCAGAGCTGAAAAATGTGTTGCTGGAAAAGTGCCGCAGTTCAGGCAGCATCCAAGGAGCAGG
Organism: Chiloscyllium punctatum; assembly: GCF_047496795.1. Taxonomy (NCBI): domain Eukaryota; kingdom Metazoa; phylum Chordata; class Chondrichthyes; order Orectolobiformes; family Hemiscylliidae; genus Chiloscyllium; species Chiloscyllium punctatum. The sequence continues at coordinate 22,862,982 of NC_092768.1, read as the reverse complement.
AGAATTGACGTTTCGGGCATAAGCCCTTCTTCATTCCTGATGCTGCTTGACCTGCTGTGCTTTTCCAGCAACACATTTTTCAGCTCTTGCCTCTAAATTACTCCAGTCCTGTATAACTCTCCAATGTCTCTACATTCTTTTAATTCTCACGTCTGATGGCTTTGACTTCAAATGCCTCAGTCCCTATTTTTGGAATTCTGAAATTGCTCCACCTGGAAATGTTTCCCTAACAAACAATAATGTTGATCTAACCGACATCTTTGACTAAGCTTTTGGTCATCTAACCTTTTTTCATGTAGTTCTACATCAATGATAACAGTCTTGTGAAATAACTGGACATTTTCAACTGTAAAAGGTGCTTTATAAGTGCAAGATGCTGTAGTTTTGCAATGTGGGTTTATACTTACGATAATTGATTTCCGTGTTTTTATAACCTACAAATATAAAACAAAATGTCACTTCAGTGCACCACATTTCTCATCTATTGTACAATCAAATCAGTCAATGTACAGTTACAAATTAGGAATCAAGAATGCTCTCAATTCATCAGTCTGCACTGAAATCTCAGTCAGGTTGGAGAAGAAACATATATAGAGACCATGATGGGATTTAAATGCTAGTCAGTGGTGCTATACTGTTCACTTATTTCAGGGCAGGTCTGCTTATGGGCAAACACTCTTCACTGTCCAATTTTCTTGTATTCATGGAGTCCAGCATAGATAATGACCCCCAACTGCAAGAACAGGGAGTGATAAAATGCAATATTACAGCTGACAACATATTGAGCATTGAAATTTGTATTATGTCACAGTGGGTCTCTTAAACTCAGGAAACGGAAACCTTTCCTTTCCTGGAAATTCTGATGAAGGGCTTATGCCTGAAACATTGATTCTCCTGCTCCTCGAATGTTGCCTGATCTGCTGCGCTTTTCCAATACCACACTCTCAACTTGGATCACCAGCATCGGCAGGGCTCACTTTCTTCTGGAAATCTTAGGCCAGATTTTCCAAGGAGTGGCAATCTCATAAAATCACTCTCTGTAGAATTAAGACCCTCTGACCTGCCTTTTTTCAGTCACAGTATTTATATGGTTAATCCTGTTCACTTTCTGGTCAACAGTATCCCCAAGATGTTGATAGTGGGGAGAATGCAGTGACAGTAATGCCTCCAAATGTCAAGGGGTGATAGCTAGACTTTTGTTGTTGGAGATGGTCATTGCCTGGCATTTGTGTCCTGTTAAAGTCACTTAAAACCCTCTTCACAATGAACCATATTACCAATTATTACGTCATCTGGAAGTTTTGATAATTGTCCAATAGTTCTAACATCGAACCTTTGTATCAGCACTCTTTATCCAGAAATAACCTTTAACATTGTCAAAGTTACTCAATCTCCCATCTCCTGCCTTCAAACATGTCAAACTTCTTGAGCTTGAACCTCCTTGACCTGTCCTCCATATTAAAGGTGACACCAAAACATCAGGCAAATATCCCAGCTATTGTGGGGCCTTTAAGACAAAGACATGGCTCATGGCTAGAAAGGAGAGTTTGTGCCTTGTGTATATTAAGCAACACCTCCTTCCCTCCCCTCCACACTCCCAAGATGGTACTTCCACTTCCAACATCCATCACTGCCCACTATGAACATCCTCATGAACCTTGCTGGGGTCTCCAATCCATGCCTGGCCAAAATAGCCGGGCTTGCCTTCAAGTCCATTATCCATGTTTTTTATTCCTGAGGATTGCACATACCCCTGCTGGTTGTAAGAAATAGATTTTTAAACTCCCAAATCATTAAGGCTGCACAACATAGTGAATCCGTTGGGCAGCACATTTTAAAGAAGGCAAGGTGCTAACTGACTTATACAGTGCATGAGAAATATTCCCTGATCCAGTCACCCTGGAACGTTCATTCCGTTTCTGTTCCAATTAACCACTTTCTATTGATGTATGACACTTTTAAATGCCATGGTGGTTAAGTTGAGGCACAAGTCTCCAGTGCAGCTGTGTGCATATCCATAATTTCCTCAAGAAGGTCTTATCTTTGCCAGAGAACATACACCTTGCAAAAATTCATGTTAACTTGCTTTGATTATTCCAAAACCTTTGTAGTATTAATTTTTATTCAATATTACAAACTCAAGAAGCTGACACAACACCCTCAGCCCAATTAATTGTTTTGATCATTTTGAATTGAGCATTTCAATCCCGTCGTTCTCCAGCAAAACTTTCTTGTCCATTGTTGTTCAGAAGTCTGTAATCAGAGCCAATGTTATTTTCCAACATCTCTAAGCTTTCTAAGATGCACACCATCAGAATGGAGTGCTTCTCCTGTGAATTCTATTGCTGTCCATATTCATAAAAATGTTCAATATTATGGAGGTAAAATTCCAAGTAACAAAAACATAGCTTTCTGATTTTAATCTTCATAAATCATGGAATTTCTGGAATGATTCAGAAATATCTCTTACCTTCCAAAATGCAAAACAGTTGCAGCTCTGAAAGTCAAGAACATAGTGAAGTATTATTGAGAGAGGTTCCACACCCTTTACAATAATAAGCACTAATTCAGCATTCAAGACACTTTTCACGTATATGGAATTACAGAGGAACCTCGATTATCCAAATACCACAGAAATATTAAATCAAAGACGGGTGTCCAACACTGATTGCGTCTTTTGTTTACATTGATTAAAAGTGTTGCCGAGAACAGTCTTGGACTGATGGGAATGCAGGCACCGTCTCTAAATGACTGACCTCCTGCCCTTATTCTGTCTCTCCCCACACTTTCCCTGGAGTTCTACACATATACCTAAACTCCTCTTCCCCAGATAATCTCTCCAACATTATCCTGTACGGAGCAAAGATGGAACCTGTCAAAAAGTTGCAGTAAAAAGTTGTGTGTGTGAGTTTGTGTGTGTGTGCCTGTGTGTGTATTTGGAGACTCACCCCCTAAAGGCAGTTGCAGCAGCAGTCTTCTTGGTATCCAGTCCGGTTGCCCCAGAGAGGGGCGCGGGGGCAGATCGGGGGGCAGTGTTGGGGCGGGCAGAGGGCAGTGTTGGGCAGGGTAGGTGTTGGATGGGGTTGGGAGCAGTATTGGACGGGGTTGGGGGTCGGGCAGGGGGGCGGGGGCTCGTGCGTGCTGTGACGCTGGCTTATCTCCAGAATAGGAAGCAGATTTTACAGAAAACTCTGTGCCCCAGAGGAAAGGCATTGAATCGATTAACCGAATAATCAATTATCCAAATGAAATAGTGCCTGCCCATCTTTTGGGATAATCGAGGTTCCTCTGGGTTTATGGAACTAGTTTCAAAGATAAATAACAGCAACTCTAAACAACTGAATTATGTTTTAAACTTCTACCACAGAATCCATACAGTGCAGAAAGAGGTTGATCAGCCCATCGTGTCCACACCAACCCTCTGTAAAGCATTCCACCCACCCCCTGAACCACAGCCAGTCCATCTAACCTGCACATCCTTGGACTGTGGGAGGAAGCTGAGCATCTGGCAGAAACTGCAGCACAGTGGGCAGCACGGTGGCACAGTGGTTAGCACTGCTGCCTCGCAGCGCCGGAGACCCGGGTTCAATTCCCGCCTCAGGCGACTGACTGTGTGGAGTTTGCATGTTCTCCCCGTGTCTGCGTGGGTTTCCTCCGGGTGCTCCGGTTTCCTCCCACAGTCCAAAGATGTGCAGGTCAGGTGAATTGGCCGTGCTAAGTTGTCCGTAGTGTTAGGTAAGGGGTAGATGTAGATGAAGGGGTATGGGTGGGTTACGCTTCGGCGGGGCGGTGTGGACTTGTTGGGCCGAAGGGGCTGTTTCCACACTGTAAGTAATCTAATCTAATCGAATCACACTAACGAAATGTACAAACTCCACACAGGCAGTCGCTCAAACTGGAATCAAACACATGTCCCTGGCACTGTGAGGCAGCAGTACTAACCACTCAAAGTTTGATTACATTTTGACTGAAGGACAAATTTGCATTTATATCACATCTTTCATAAGGTCAGAATTTCCAAGTTACTCTACAACCACTATCAAGGATGGTCAGAACTGCTATGAAGCAATTACACATTTTGCAAACAGGCTGGGTATAATTTTATTTCATACTAATTGCTCTCTTCATAACTAAGTAGGAACTAAGTGTCATGCAGAAATAAAATGGGATACAGAGCACATCTACAGTCTGGTGACACAAATGTGTTTCCTTTTGTCTAAAACATTGTAACAGTGTATGGTTGTGGTACCCTGACCATTTCTTATTGAAAGGAAATTCAAAAGTTCGCCAATATGCATTTTAATACTCTCCAAATTTGATATGAATTTTACAATTTCTAATCTCCAGCTTCATGCTCCACTGTCCTTAAAATGCATCCTTTGGGAAACACCATAAGATGCTTGCTTAATGTGAAAGTCAACAAGGTCAATGGTGCATTGTGGGGAGTCTGTCCTTGACTGATTCATTGGATATCGAAGTGCATCTGAGAAAATTAACAAACAGTGAAATGCACAACTTTTCTTGGAGGAACCTGATAAGAAACAGATAAGTGAATGTTCTTAACTGTGGCTGACAGAAAGTCTGCGGTAGTGAGTTCTTTCTTGATTATATGTTGTATTGAGATATGTCCCTTGATTAAACTTAAAAATATAAGTCATAAGTATTAAGTTAGCCTGGAGCAGCGTTTTGCAGAATAAGACAATGCTATTTTCTGGGTCTGTAGATTGAAAGAAACAAAAATGGTGTTTAGGAGAGAGATATGCTCTTCTTGTCAGATCTGGGATTTTAGGGAGAGTTTACGGTTACTGAGGATGACATCTGCAATAAATGCCATTGGTTGTGAATCCTATCAGATTGAATGGATCAGTTGGCAAGACAATTAGAAGCAATGAGGAATTTACCAGGGCAAGGCGATGTGATGGATGGCAGTTATAGGGAGGGGGAAAAGTTGCAGATACAGTCACACAGAATGGTTAACTCCAGGTAAGGTAAGAGAGTAGGCAGGTCGTGCAGGAGTCTTTTGTGGCTATCACAACTTCCAACAAGTACACTGCTTTGGAAAATGTACGAAGTGATGGATTCTCAGGGGAATGTAGCACGAAGATCCAGGTTTCTGGTAATGAGACTGGCTCTAATGCAATGAGGGGTTCGTTCGGTTTCAAGAGATCAATTGTGTTGGGGACTCTCTAGTCCAAGGCACAGGCAGACATTTCTGTGGCCAGCAGCGAAACATCAGAATGGCGTGTTGCCAGAATCAAGGATGTCTCAGAGAGGGTGCAGAATGTTCTCAAGGGAGGGAGGGAGGGAGGGAGGGAGAGAGAGACACACACAAGCAGGAGGTCATTGTACATATGGTACCAATGACATAGGAAGGGAAAAGGATGAGATTCTGAAGGGAGAATAGTGAATGATAGGCAGGCACTTAAAAAGGAGGTCCTCGATGATAGACTCATCTGGATTACTACTGGTGCTGTGAGCTAGTGAGGGCAGGAATAGGAGGATAGAGCAGATGAATGCATGGTTGAGGAGCTGGTCTATGAGAGAAGGATTCACATTATTAGATCATTGGAATCTGTTCTGGGGTAGACATGACCTGCACAATGATGGATTGTACTTGAATTGGAAGGGGATTAATATAATGGCAGCTAGATTTGCGACAGCTGCTCAGGAGGATTTAAACTAGTAAGGTGGGGGGATAGGACCCAGGGAGATAGTGAGGAAAGAGATAAATCTGGAACTGGTACAGTTTGTATCATTGTATCATCAATAATCACAGGTGAGGTGCTGGAAGACTGGAGGTTGGCTAACGTGGTGCCACTATTTAAGAAGTGTGGCAAAAACATGCCAGGTAACTATAGACCAGTGAGCCTGACATCGGTGGTTGGCAAGTTTATGGAGAGAATCCTGAGGGATAAGATGTACATGTGTTTGGAAAGGCAAGGACTGATTAGGGATAGTTAACATGGCTTTATGCATGGAAAATCATGTCTCACAAACTTGATTGATTTTTTTTTGAAGAAGTAACAAAGAAGATTGATGAGGGCAGAGCAGTAGATGTGACCTATATGGACTTCAGTAAGGTGATCGACAAGGTTCTCCATGGGAGACTGGTTAGCAAGGTTAGATCTCAGGGAATGCAGGGAGAACTAGTCATTTTATACAGAACTGGCTCAAAAAGGTAGAAGACACAGGGTGGTGGCAGAGGGTTATTTTTCAGACTGGAGGCCTGTGACCAGAGTGCCACAAGGATTGGTGCTGGGTCCACTACTTTTTATCATTTATATAAATGATTTGGATGTGAGCATAAGGGGTACTTAAGTAAGTTTGCATTGACACCAAAATTGGAGGTGTAGTGGACAGTGAAGAAGGTTACCTCAGGTTACAATGGTATCTTGATCAGATGGACCAATGGGACTGAGAACTGGCAGATGGAGTTTAATTCAGATAAGTGTGAGGTGCTGCATTTTTGGGAAAGCAAATCATAGCAGGACTTATCCACTTAATGGTAAGGTCCGAGGGAATGTTGCTGAACAAAGAGACCTTGGAGTGCAGGTTCACAGCTCCTTGAAAGTGGAGTCGCAGGTAGATAGGATAGTGAAGAAGGCATTTGGTATGCTGTCCTTTATTGGTCAAAGTATTGAGTACAGGAGTTGGGAGGTCATGTTGTGGCTGAACAGGACATTGGTTAGGCCACTGTTGGAATATTGCGTGCAAGTCTGGCCTCTCTCCTTTTGGAAGGATATTGTGAAACTTGAAGGGTTTCAGAAAAGATTTACAAGGATGTTGCCAGAGTGGAGGATTTGAGCTATAGGGAGAAATTGAATAGGCTGGAGTTATTTTCCCTGGAGCATCGGAGGCTGAGGGGTGAACTTATAGAGGTTTATAAAACCATGAGGGGCAAGGAAAGGATAAATAGACAAAGTCTCTTCCCTGGAGTGGGAGAGTTCCAGACTAGAGGGCATAGGTTTAGGGTGAGATGGGAAAGATATACAAATGACCTGAGAGGTAATTCTTTCACGCACGTGTATAGAATGAGCTGCCAGAGGATCGAGGCCAGTACGACTGCAACATTTAAAAGGCATCTAGATGGGTTCATGAATAGGAACTGTTTGGAGGGATATGAGCTGAGTGCTGGCAGGTGGGACTAGATTGGGTTGGGATATCTGGTCAGCATGGACGGGTTGGATCAAAGGGTCAGTTTCTGTATTGTACATCTCTATGACTCTATGATTCTAACATTCCCAAAGGACAGTTCCATCTAAAAGTGCTGAAAATATTCAACTGATCAGACAGCATCAGTGGAGGGAATACTAAAGTTAAAATTTCAGGTCAATCAGCTTTCCTTAGAGCCTGGGTAAGAAGCTAAACTGGCCAGTATTTGTTCTGATCACTGTACAGTAGTAATGTAGTGTGGGATAAATGCTGAAACAGAGGGGGTAGGATTGGTATCATAATGTTTCAGTTGGACAGTTTGTTGATGAAAATGTCCTGAAGTCTCACTCAAAGAAGAAATACAGTTAAGTTGTGAAAATGAGAGCATTCTTTTCAACTGGTGTGAATGGGCTGCGGCCCTACAATTCGGATCATTGAAGATCCACATTATTGTAAATAATTTCTGAATCCGTCTGTTCAGAGATGCTATTATACACCTCTGGAGCAGGTGAGACTCCTGTCTCAGGAGGTAGGGAGCTTAAAAATGTGTTGCTGGAAAAGTGCAGCAGGTCAGGCAGCATCAATGGAGTAGGAGAATCGACGTATCGGGCATAAGCCCTTCTTCAGGCAAGATTTCTGAAGGGCTTATGCCCGAAATGTCGATTCTACTGCTCCTTTGATGCTGCCTGACCTCCTGCGCTTTTCCAGCAACACATTTTTAAGCTCGGATCTCCAGCATCTGCAGTCCTCACTTTCTCCTCAGGAGGTAGCGACACTACCACTGCAACACAAGCTCCACTCCATGTTGTTGTATTCATTTTCCTGGACAATCTATTCAGACATGTTATGACACACCTCTGGGGCAAGTGAGACTTGAACCTGGGCCTCCTGGTTCAGAGGTAGGGACACTACCACTACCGCACAAGCACTCCTCCACATTGTTGGACAAGCCATATGAAACTGCGTCATCCGTTACTCTAACCTTTGAGCTATCTTATTCATACAGGTGTAATCCAAGTCAGACCGTGCATGACTAGAATCAAGAGTGACCTACTCAGTGCCTTTCATGAGGTCACATGATATACAGTGAGAAATGATCAGATTAGAGTAGCTTTAATTCCATGGGTGATTTTGAGTTGCTCCGTGAGCTCCATGATATCAGAGCCAGAGAAAAACATGCCAGGTGATCTTCTCTTCATTCATATAGTATGATAATAATCAGATGTGAAGGTGTGTCAGACACAACAGGAGTGTAGTATAATGTGGTTGGGGAAACAAAACAGATGGAACTTCATTTGTCATTCATTATACCAGAAGCAGAAACAGAATTATCATGAAATCAATATCTCTGGCCTCGTATCTGGACCTCTGTCCAATAACACAACAAGGCTGTTACTTATACAGCATTTTAAACAGTCTTTTTACTGGAATAATACTGAATTGCAAGTTGTGCTCCTACCTTTGATCCTTTTACGTTTTCTTCTATGGAAGATTATTTCAAGAATGATAATAATAATCACAAGGGCTACAAACACCCAGAAAACTATCAGCCACACGTTGATCTTGGGAAAGAATATTTCTAGAAAATAAAACAAAAATAGAATCAATAGAAGAAAACACTTAGTAGAAGACTCACGCCACTCCATTCACTCCACCCAATAATTCCTGAAGACCAAAGACACCAAGATAGAAGAGGATGAAATAATGGTCTCCTTTGACATAACAGCCCTGTTCACATCCATCAGCATCAACCTGGCCAAGGAAACACTGACGACACTATTAGAAGACCCAAAGACACATACACCAAACACCACCAACTACATCAGCAAGGACAATATCATCAAGCTAGAGGGTCTATGCCTTTCCACCCACTTCACCTTCAACAACAAAACCTACAGACAAACCAACGGACAACACATGGGATCTCTAATGTCAGGGTTCTTAGCAGAGGCAGTAATGCACAGACTCGAACAAACAGCTCTGCCAAACATTCAACCCAAACTTTGGGTCCACTACATGGATAACACCTTTGTCATCACTAAATGAAACAAATTAGTATAAAGCTTCAAGACCATCAATAATATGCTTACTGGCATAACATTCACTAAAGAGGAGGAAAATAACAACAAACTACCATTCCTAGATGTCACAGTAGAGCGAACAGCCAATGGGCAACTTCAAACCAGTGTCTACAGGAAAACAACACATGTGGACCAAATATTGAACTACAGAAGCAATTATCTCAACATCCACAAACGAAGCTGCACCAGAACATTATTCCAACAGAACAAAAACACACTGCAACACAGAGGAACTATGCAGGACAGAGGAAAATTACCTCTGGTTACCCAATGAACACAGTCCGCCGATTTTTCAGCAACAAATCCAAACAAGCAGACAAAACAAGTCCAGAAGCCCTTGCCCCTCTCCCCTACACCAAAGACATCTCGGAAATGACCGCCAGACTACTCAGACCCCTTGGCATCATGGTAGCCCACAAACCCACCAACACACTAAAACAGCGGCTAATGAACTTGAAAGACCCAACAAGCAAAACTAATGTCATTTACAAAATACCATGCAAGGACTATAACAAACACAACATTGGATAAACAGGCAGAAAACTAGCCACCAGAATACATGAACATCAACTAGCCACAAAATGACATGACCCTGTCTCACTGGTATCCTTACATACAGATAAGGAAGGACACCACTTCGACTGGGACAATACATCCATCCTAGGACAATCCAAACAGAGACATGCATGAGAATTACTAGAAGCATTGCATTCCAACTGGAACTCTATCAACAAGCAAATTGATGTGGCTCCCATTTACCAGCCCCCTGAGAAAAAGAACAGGAAATGACATCATCACAGGAAATGGCATTACCAACACAAGAAAACACAAATATATAAATAGAAAGCAGGAAGCACCAGCAGTGCTTTGTCTGGAGGCTCACTGAAGATGTTACCTAGTACAGTGACAAGACATCTGAAAATGAACCTTCCAGCTCAGCAAGTAAACCTACAACCAGAACCTCAACCTGAGCTACAAATCTTCTCAAAATCGCTAACAGAATCAATGTCTCATTAGAAATATGCAATCTCAATAAAGGTTTCAAGTTTATTTTGGTCATCAGACTCGTACCAGATGTCTACCTGCTGACTCAAGGCACCTATAACACCAGAGGTTCAGAGCTTGGGGCATTCACTTTAACTGTGGCAGCATTTACTTAGCACAGATTCAGGGTTGATGGAAAATTAGTGTTTGAATGAGCACAGATCACAGAGTAGGTGGGATGGGGTTGGAAAACATAGATGGAGTAACATAATCACTACAAGTATTGTGTACAAGTTAATTGATGGAAGAAAGAAAGAATATCTTCTTCAAAATCAGAAGCTTATCATTTGGTAGCACCGTGCATTATTCTGGGTACATCAAGAGTTAGCCCGAACATAATTGCAATGGGGGTTTACAAGAAGCCTAATACAGGGAGTTAAATTGCACAGAAAAGGGAAAATCTTTGAAGTTCATGCATCTTTCTGCTGCAAACTGTGAGCTCTATTGAACCACGAGCACATGTAAACAGATTTGAGAAAGGGATCTGGTTTGTACTCAGCTGTGGTCCCTCAGTTCTTGACTAACCGGCTGGAAAATACCATTAGGAATGCACACAAGAGCAGAATTGATAACCATTGAATGAATACCTTCAGGACAGGAGGAAACAGATTTGCATAATAAGTTTTGTCATAAAACAAACAATAAAAGGTTGTTCACATACCTGGTATCTGAAGACGGGCTTCTTTTGCTTTGTTCAATAAATTGTTTTGCATTAGACAGGAGAATCTGTTCATGGAGTCACTTGTTACATCAATTTGAGTTAAAACAGTAAAAAGGCCATTGCTATCTTTTTGGTGAGTTGTTTCAGGTTTTGCATTCGCAGCTTTTTGATTTCCATCTAGCCACTGCACACTTGGTTCAGGATACCACCCATCTGATTTACATGCAAGACGAACTCCTTTGCTACTGGTTCCCTCCAAGTGAATCCAAGGCGGCTGTCCAATACCTGCAATTAGAAGTCCATTCTCTGTGACATTAAAAATCGTTAATATGATCAATGAAGATTACTCTCCTAATGTTTACTGTGGCAGTGGATAGATAATTGATATGATGAACCAAGATCTGCTAACAAAAGATGAATTATGTTGCAGTCCTTGTTTCACAGCATCCCACTTTTTTCAAACCAAAGTTTGAAAAAAAAACTGAAAATAAAATTGATGGGTATGGATTCTTTTTTTAAAAGTTTATGTCCAATTGTTGGCAAATAATGACGATGCAATTTTTTTGACTGCTGTGTGAATCTTGTCTGGAACATTTCAATTAAATTGAAGTTGTTATTTTAACTACCAAAACAAGATCATTTCTGTCAATTACTTCATTTTTTTCATATCTGAAATCATTATTGTTATTTTTCTCACCTTTAAAACTTGATATTCTCCCTACTGACCTTCACAATTCTACATATACTCTAAGTAATAGAGTCAAAACTGTGACGTTTATGTCGCATTCCGCACGAAGATGCATTTGTCAATCAATCACTCATTCTCACTGACATACATCAGCTCCAAATCCTAACAGTAGTAAATTTCGAATCATTTTTATTTTTTCCAAATACCCAAGACTTTTTATCATTTACCTCTGAAGGATTTTTCAGTCTTAAACCATCTTCTGGACCCCTTCATGTTTTCTCTGCATGTTCACAATGCTACCAACTCAATTCTCCTCTACAGATTGGAGTGACTGGGCTTGTATACACTTGAGTTTAGAAGGCTGAGAGGGGATCTGATTAAGACGTGTAAGATTATTAAAGGATTGGACACTCTGGAGGCAGGAAACATGTTTCCGCTGATGGGTGAGTCCCGAACCAGAAGACACAGTTTAAAAATAAGGGGTAGGCCACTTAGAACAGAATAGAGGAGAAATTTCTTCACCCAGAGAGTGGTGGGTGTATGGAAAGCTCTGCCCCAGAAGGCTGTAGAGGCCAAGTCTCTGGATACTTTCAAGAAAGAGTTGGATAGAGCTCTTAAGGATAGTGGAATCAAGGGTTATGGGGATAAGGCAGGAACAGGATACTGATTGAGAATGATCAGCCATGATCATAATGAATGATGGTGCTGACTCGAAGGGCAGAATGGCCTATTCCTGCACCTGTTGTCTATTTTCTATTGTCTACATACTCCTTATATTCCATTGGCTCCTTTCCTCTTGCTCGGTCTTTGTAAACAGTTAATCTTTCCTCCTATAACCAGGCATCATTCCCTTACATAGACATGGCACAGTTGGTTAAACTCTCACCTCTCTAACCTCTAGGTTGTATGTTGAAGTCCCACTGCGTAGATGAGAACAAATAATCAAGGCTGGTCAAGTTGCAATATTTTGGAAAAAGCTGTTAAACCAAGGTCCTGCCTGCTCTCCCAAACAGCATAAGTCAAAGTCTGGCAATTAGATCATTTATGGTTGAAACAGTGTCTGTTGTCCAGTTTAATGCATGTTGTCCAGTCTTTCCAATTCTGACTGATGGACAACAGTAAGACAAGCTCAGCAATAAATCTTTGAGGCATTTTTATGTATAGGTTGCAAGTGACTGTAGAGAGCAACAGTTGTAATCTAATGTTGTTTCGAATCAATTATTATTTCCAAGTGATTCAAATTTGAAATGAATAAACAAATTTCTTTACTTTAGGATTAACAGGGTTTTTCTTCAAGTTCAATTGGTTGAATAGTTGTTCACGACATTCCACCACCACAACAGTGTTCCCAGTACTGTATATGGGAGTTTCTTTCTCTGACCTCTTTTTTTCTGGTTGGTAAGTCACTTGATAAAACCCAGTTCATTATTTCACACCTTGCAAGTAGCATAGAATCCCTACAGTGGGGAAGGAGGCTATTCAGCCCAAGAAGTCCACATCGATCATCTGAAGAGCATCCCACACCCTACACTTCCTTTGGCTAAAGCACCTAGCCTGCACATCTTTGGACTGTGGAACACCGCCAGAGCACCTGGAGGAAACCTACACAGACACATATAACTCCATAATTGCCCGAGAGTGGAATCGAACCCCCATCCCCTGGCGCTGTGAGGCTGCAATGCTAATCACGAAGCCACTGTGCTGCCCCGTATGCGTTAAAGGTCTGGGATTCCTGTTATGTCCAAATTAAAGAGATATCATCCTGATGAACCAAGTACACCCCCGGTCTTCACCTGCATTAATAAACTAAAAGAAAATGAATTGAGTGAAGTCTTACGTACAACAAATGCACTGCTTCTGAGTAAACATTTAAACTTATTCACTCATATATTCTCCTAATGTGAAGAAAAAGCAAAAAAGGACAGGTTCTGAAACTGTAATCAAACAGTTGTATTTAAACTGTGATGATACAAATACAATTTTAATTGAATACCAGCATACATTTTCAGCGTGAACCACTAATGATAGCATTGTGGTTTAGTCATAAATATCTTTTATTTTTGGGTTATTCCGCATTTTATTTTCATGTATTGCTTTGAAGTTGCAGGTTTTTTAAAAACTTGCCAATTTGCAAATTATAACGATATGCACTAACCTCCAATTTTGAGATTTATCACTGCTTCCTCATAGCTTGACTTGAAGTCAATAAAACATGTGTAGATCCCTTCATCTGATGCTTTTAGTTTCTTCAGTTTCAGAGAAGCATTTCCATGGGGAAACTCATTTTTAAAAAGTTCAGTTCTCTCTCGGTAATCCTTATCCTGCAGATCAGGACGATCCTGTTTACCAGCGTATAAATGGACTGGTGTAGTAAAGTCTAACTTAAACCATCGAACTTCCAGATCTTCCAAAGATGTACTTGGTACCACATGGCATGGTAATACAGCATCATCACCGACAGTGACTATAATGGGTTCATCTAATCCAATGACATCAAACGTCTCTGGTAAAATATAACATTTTAAACAATGTAATCAGTGCCATGATTCTATCTGATGGTAATACTGAACAAATAAGGTCTCAGTAAAAGCTGGCATGATACACCACAAGACTAATGTTTAAAATTTGGATTTGTGATCGTCAGTCACTGAACATATGCATGAAGTTACCAATGTAACTAAAGAAAGGTTGCTGACACAAAATGGAAAAAGGGAAGGTGAAGGCCTTGTGGTATTTTCGCTGGACTATTAATCCAGACACCCAGTTATGAATTCTGGCATGGCAGATGTGAAGTTTTAACATATAAATCTCGAACATACATAAAAGATATACATTTGACCAATGAATATCGGGAATTAAAGTCTAATGATGACCATGAACCCATTGCTGATTGTCAGAAAAACTGTCCCCATTGAGAAATCCATCTCAGGCACATAATAAAGATGGAAGTGTACAGTGGTGGCAACAGTTACATAATCTGGAAAGACTTTAGTCTGAAGTCCTTACTACAACCCAGGATCGTGTGAAAGATCCTAAGGCAATATTCTAAAGATGAGAAGGGTGTTTCTCATTCTCTGTCAAGGGGAAAAGTCTAATAGCTTAAACAACATGATCTGATCATTATCATTCTTTGTAGAATCTTGGCATGTGTAAATTGGTTACTGCAATTCCTAGCATATGTCAGTAATTGATATTCAAAATAATTATTTAACAGTAATGTGCTTTGAGATGCAGAGATTATGAAAGGGATTGTGTATTAATGTATATCAATCATCCCTTTTGTCAATTACTGTACTTTTGTTTCTTGATTGTGGGATAGACCAGATCACTTCCTGTGCCTGCTCCATCATTCAATAAAATCATAGCTGATTATCCATCTCCACTTCACTTTCTTACCAGTTCCAGGGAGAAAGATAAAAATCATACAACACCAGGTTATAGTCCAACAGGTTTATTTGGAAGCACTGGGTGGTTGTGGAGTATAAGATCATAAGACACAGAATTTATAGCAAAAGCTGAAATTATATATTGAAAAAGACTTGGATTGTTTGTTAAGTCTGTCATCTTTTAGAATGACCATGTTGGTTTCAGTTCTTTCAGATGTAAATCCCAGAACTTTTTTGTTAAAGTTACAATCTGAAGTCAACTTTAACAATAGGTGCCATGTCAGCCCAGATAATGCATTGAAGGTGTGAGGTGCTCTGTGTGATACTATCTGTGCCCCAATGTTCAGATTGATTCTATTTCTAAAAAAGGAATTTATGGAATCTTACATGGATTCATGCAGTTTTTGAGCACCATAAAATGTAATTCTGCAAGTACAAATTCACCCCATAAACCCATGACACAGACAGAATGCAGAGCTGGGCTGAGAAATGGCAGATGGAGTTCAACCTGAATAAATGCGAACTGATGCATTTTGGAAGATCAAACTCAAATGCTGAATATAGGATTAAAGACAGGATTATTGGCAGTGTGAAGGAACAGAGGGATCTGGGTGTGCAAGTACATAGATCCCCCAAAGTTGCCACTCAAATGGATAGGGTTGTTAAGAAAGCATATGGTGTTTTGGCTTTCATTAACAGGGGGATCGAGTTTAAGAGCTACGAGATTTTGCTACAGCTGTCCAATTCCCTGGTGAGACCACACTTGGAATATTGTGTCCAGTTCTGGTCGCCTTACTACAGGAAAGATACAGAGGCTTTGGAGAGGGTGCAAAGAAGGTTTACCAGGATGCTGCCTAAACTGGAGGGCTGGCCTTATGAAGAGAGATTGACTAAGCTTGGACTTTTCTCTCCAGAGAGGAGGAGGAAGAGAGGTGACATGATCGAGGTGTTCAAGATAATGAGAGGAATAGATAGAGTCAATAGCCAGAGACTTTTCCCCAGGGCAGGATTGACTGGTACACGGGGTCATAGTTTTAAGATATTAGGAGAAAAGGTATAGAGATGATATCAGAGATAGGCACTTTACGCAGAGAGTTGTGAATGCATTGCCAGCGGTGGTGGTGGAAGCAGAGTCATTAGGGATATTTAAGTGACTGCTGGACATGCACATGGATAGCAGTGAGTTGAGGGGTGAGTAGGTTAAGTTATTATATTTTACATTAGGGTTAAACCTTGGCACAATATTGTGGGCCAAAGGGCCTGTTCTGTGCTGTACTTTTCTGTGTGTGTGTGTGTGTGTGTGTGTGTGTGTGTGGTGGGGTATAAGTGTCTGTGAGAGAGTGTGTATATGTGTATGTGTGTAAGTGTGAGTGTAAAGGGGTATAGGTCTGTGAGAGGGTTTGTGTGTGGATGTAAGTGTGGGAGTGTATGTGTGAGTGTACGAGAGAAACCTTGTGTGTGCAGGAGTGTATGGGTCTATAAGGGTGTGTGTGTGGGTGTGTGTGTGTGTTTTTGTGCAGTGGGGGCACCTGTAGTGTTACATGAACCCAAAGTCCCGGCTGAGGCCACCCTCGCACAGACCTATACCCCTTTACAGTTTGTGGGGCGAATTTGTACTTGCAGAATTATATTTTATTTTGCTCAAAAACTGTATTAATTCATGTAAGATTTTGTAAATCCCTTTTTTAGATTAGAATCAATCTAAACATTGGGGTACAGACAGCCACACACAGGGCACCTCACACCTACAATGCATTATCTGGGCCAACATGGCACCTATTGTTAAAGTTCACTTGAACATGTAACTTTTAAAAAAAAAGTTCTGGGATTTACATCTGAAAGAACTGAAACCAACATGTTCATTCTAAAAGATGAGAGACTTAACAAAAAATCCAAGTCTTTTTCAATATATAATTTCAGCTGCAGAACACTATAAGCTTTCGCTACAAATTCTGTGTCTTACTCCACAACCACCTGATGAAGGAGCAGCACTCTGAAAGCTAGTGCTTCCAAATAAACCTGTTGGACTATCACTTGGTGTTGTGTGAATTTTAACTTTGTACACTCCAGTCCAACTGTCAGCACCTCCAAATTAGGGAGAGAGTGAGACAGAGAGCCATCCCCATCCAAATCTCTCAACTTCAAATTTTTTTTTTCTTAAGAAAAGCTCAGATTGTAGCCAAGTGGTTTCCAAAAGATTGAAAACTGTACAAATCATTCTGGTGGGGACGTTAATGTTAAGGTTGTGATCTCATGATTCAATCTCATTCACTCAGTATTCAAATTTCAACACGTTAGCCAAGCGTGCTTCTGAAAGGGATTTAGGAAACTTGGCTGACTTTATGTTCAATGTGTCACAGCAGTGCAGCCACTGACAATGTTGATAAAGCTTGG
This sequence comes from Chiloscyllium punctatum, assembly GCF_047496795.1. Lineage (NCBI taxonomy): Eukaryota > Metazoa > Chordata > Chondrichthyes > Orectolobiformes > Hemiscylliidae > Chiloscyllium > Chiloscyllium punctatum. Next base: position 22,845,576 of record NC_092768.1, on the reverse strand, counting down.
AAACATTTTTGCAGAAGAGATGATGGAATTGAAATGCTGGAGAGAAGAGGTCAGAAAGCTGATCCACCCTGACACCAAAGGCCAGTTAGGAAAAGAGGTTTGGGCATTTTCACCAAGACGCAGACATCTGAGAAATGGGTATATTTATAAATACAGGCCATGGGAAGAGTAAATAGGGGGCACGACAATAATTTAAATTTTGAGAGTGGGATACCGGGATGACAAGGATTCCAAAGTATAACTCTATGATGAAATTCTTCACACAGTTTACTGATGGGGAATAGATTCGCAGGAAGAGTCGTGGAGGGAGAAATCCCTGGATGCTGACATGGTGCTTGGAAGAAAGTCTAGATGAGGGAACATAGCCAGATCAAATAGGCTTGCTCATCTGTGTATGTCTTGTGATCTCGGGTAGAGATGAAACACTGACTAAGCAAGGGATTCTCAAGCAGGAAACCAAGTCTGCTGAACTACGTTACCATTATTTGAATCATATTGATAAATCCAGTAATTTCATGGTCACCATTATAGAGACTAGCTTTTTATTCCAAATTTACTTTATTGAATGTAAATTTTCCAGCTGCTATGATAGCACTTTATGCATCTGCATTATTAGGAATATTAGATTTTACATTAATAATTTAGAAACATAATCACTAGGATAATCTATTCACAAGTAGTTGGCTGCTCTAGGTTGAATGAGTTTTTCTTGTTGCCTAAAATTGTTCATCTCTAATTTAGTAACCCTCATAGGGCTAGACAAATAAGGCATCAGATTAAATTTAATATAAAAAAACTCTTTCTTACCTGGTTTTGTAATTTGAAGAATACAGAATAGGAACACAACACTGATACATCTTCTGTTCATCTTTGCACAGATTTAATTGATTACCTCAAAGAAAATCCTTGTTAACCTTTTGAAGAGAGCATCAAAATAATCAAAAGCACTGAGATTAAGCTGAAGCATGCTAAAATGAATGATTGCTAAATTTCTGATGGTCAAGAAGAGCCCTGGCCAATATTCTATTCGCCTTCTGTTTATCTGCTGCTGCACAAAGTTACCTATGCTAACTTTCTGTGTTTCGTGAACAAGCAGCCCAAGTCCTGCATTGAGTTTTCTGCCAATTTTCTCCATTTAAAAAACGCTGTTCTTTTGTTTTCCCTTCCAAAATGAACAACTTCACATTCTCCCATATTATGCTCCATTTGTCAACTTTCTGCCCGCTCAGTCTCTGCAAACTGTTTCCATCCTTCTTACGACTTGCCTTTCCACTTCTTTTTGTGTTATCTGTAAATTTGGCTGAAGTACATTAGCTTCTTTCCTTCATTGATATACAGTATAAACAGTTGTGGTCCCAGCACTGACCCCTGTGGAACCCCACTGGTTCCAGGTTGCCAATCTGAAAAGAACCCCTTATCCCTATTCACTGTTTCCTGCCCATTAGCCAATGACTAATGACTAATCCTGAATCAATGTTCTGTAATCCTTGTGGAACAAAAGATCAACTAACTTGAAACTGTTTCTCTCTTCACGGATATTACGTACCCTGCTATAAGCTATACCCAATATTTTCTTTCAGAATTCCTGATTCCACAGTATTTCACTTCTACAAAAATCAATTTTTCTCATTGTCAATTGATTTCCTGTCTCAATGGCTTCTTAAAAGGATGGGGATTCAGATTCCCACTCTCTCCTGTAGGAAGAAGTGCCTCCTGACAGCAGCTCAGCTTTGTGTTTGTGGCTTTGGCCGCAGTCAATACCCTTGTCTAAAGCCAGACTTTAGATGCCAAGCAGACAGGAAGTTCGAACCAAGGAGACAACTTTGCCACCATTTTGCTCCCTTCACCTGTAGCGCTGTACTTTTCCTGGTCTGTGCTGAATAACTCAGTGCAACTGGTTCCTTATCCGAAATTCTCTTCATCCATCAACTCCTCACCAACAAGAGACAAGGAGAAAGCAAACCTAAGATAATTTTAAAGAAAGCTCATTCTTCTCACGTATGGACACAACAGGACTCCATAATAAATCACCTACTCTGGTCTGACTTCGAATATAAAAAGATCCCCTTGTCAAAGTGGGGCTCTCCCCCAAGTTCTGGACAACATCTCAATTCAATTTAATATTGTTTTAGTTCAATTGCTGGATTTTTTTAGATTAGATGAGATTACTTACAGTGTGGAAACAGGCCCTTCGGCCCAACAAGTCCACACCGACCTGCCGAAGGGCAACCCACCCAGACCCATTCCCCTACATTTACCCCTTCACCTAACACTATGGTAATTTACTAGGGCCAATTCACCTAACCTGCACATTTTTGGACTGTGGGAGGAAACCGGAGCACCCGGAGGAAACCCACGCAGACACAGGGAGAACGTGCAAACTCCACACAGACAGTTGTCTGAGGCTTTCGGTCTTGTGCGTAGTGACAGCCTGTATTCTACATTAGATCGACGTCAGGTTTCAGAAGTGCTGCATTTTATTAGATGCAAAATATTTGAATTGTTTTGAGGGCATGAGTGGTGCTACATAAATGCAAGTTTATATTTCTACTGAAATGCGATTTAGTACGACAGAAGCCTGGGTGGAAGGCTATGTGAGGTTTAAAAACTCAAGAGTTCCTATTTAAAAAAAACTCTTTGCAGACTGCTTCCTGATTCTGCATTGGCCGGAACACACCCTGAATTGTCAAAACGTCCTCACCCCCAGGCTGACAGGGCGGAATGCGGTGGTGTACCTTAGACTCCCGAGGATCAATCAGGAACCCTTAAAACCCAGCGATTCTTACCCATATCCTGGTGAGGTGAAGGCTTCCTGAACCCCACGGACTTGGTCAGCAGCTAGTTCCTGTGTCACTGGGTTGGCATCCAGAAGCTGCAGCGAGCACCTTGTCCCAGTTTATTCTCAGCAACAAAACCAGCACCAGGGCCGCCTCCTTATTGTGGACTTACTGACCCTCAACAGAAGCAAAGAAACTCCAGCCGCTGTCCAAAGAGAAAGGGAAATGATTTCAAAATGGAGAATAATTGGGCGGGCCAGAAAGTGAAACCGTGCAAAGGATTGGTAGACCACTTAGTGATAAGCGTTTTACAACAGGGGATATTTATTCGCGGGATGTGGGCGCGGCTGATGGTGCCAGCTTTTATTGCTCACCCTGAGATGCCCTTGAGAAGGCGGTGATCAACTTAGAGAGGGAGTTTAACCCAGCCACACTGAGGGAACTGCGATCTCTTTCTCAGGCAGGATGGTGAGTGACTTGGAGGGAACTGTTGAGGAAAGGCCAACTTCTAAAATCTTCTTGCCGAAGTTCTCCAACTTGTCGGCGTTCCCGTTGTGTGTGCTTCCTGCGCGGAGGTGTCAGGTTGTTACAATCCACATGTACAACCCCCCCCCACGTCCCAGCAGCGGATATCCTGACCTTCCTGAGAAGATATGTCCAGGTGGAGGGAGAAAGCACCGATGTAGTTGTAGAAAGGTTGTTTCCTCTTGTGAGATAGTCGTGGGCCAGAAGATATAATTTCAGAAGAAAACATCACCGTTTAAAAGAGATGAGGAAGGTTGCACCTGAAGAGCAACCTTTTTTTACATGGAGGCTAATTCATATGTGGAATGAACTGTCAGAGGGAGTGGTAGATGCAGATATGTTACAATATTTAAAAGACGTTTGGACAGGTACATGAACAGAAAGGTTTAGAGGGATATGGACTAAGTGCAGCTAAGTGGGGGACTATTTAGTTTGAGTAATTAGTAAGTTATATCACATGGGATCTCAAGGAGAACTTGCCAATTGAATATAAAATTGGCTTGATGGTAGTAGACAAAAGATGGTGGATTAGATTACTTAGTGTGGAAACAAGCCCTTTGGCCCAACAAGTCCACACCAACCCTCCGAAGAGCAACCCACCCAGATTCATTCCCCTAATACTATGGGCAATTTAGCATGGCCAATTCATCTGGCCTGTGGGAGGAAACCAGAGCACCCGTAGGAAACCCACACAGACACAGGGAGAACGTGCAAACTCCACACAGACAGTTGCCTGAGGTGGGAATTGAGGTGGTTTCTAGTGCTATGAGGCAGCAGTACTAACCACTGAGCCACCATGTCAGCCTAGTGGAGTAGAGTTGCTTTCTAGATGGGAAGCCTGTGACCAGTGGTAAAACTTGCTTAGTACGGATAATTTAGACAGAAAGGTCTGGTTCCATGCTGTGTGACTCTGAGTGTACAGAATCTGGAAATTCTTTCTTACAGAGGACTATCAAGGCTGGGTTGTTAATTATATTCAAAGCTGAGGTAAACAGATTCTTAGTCGGTAACAGAATCAAGAACTGTAGGAAAAATGCAGGAAAGTGAAGAAGATTATCAGGTCAGCAATGATCTCAATGAATGACAGGCAGATTTGTTGGGCTGAATGTTCCACTTCTGATTCTGCATCTTCTGGTCATTTGTTGGAGATCTAAAATTAGAGAGCACGAGGGAAGCTCAGCAGGACTGACAGCATTGGTGGAGAGGGAAACAGAATTAACCTGAGTTTTATGATGATTTTATTTGGAAGTGTTTGCTTTCTGGGAAATTTGAGGTGAGTGATGAGTGCGGTGGCCAAGTGATCTTGTAGAAGCATGCAAGGCACAAGACTTCATTAATTCCAAAGTGAAGTCCTGATGGCTGAGATGGTGTGTGAGCTCGTCTGAATGCAGCCATGTTGTGAGGCTGTTGGATGACCAGTGCCCACTTGCTGGGAGAGCTCAGTGTCCAGTGTGTGCAGGGATGTGGTGGTAAAGATGCAACTGTCTGAAAGTCCCGAGAAGCAAATGGTGAGCTGTTAACCACTCTACATTTCATGATGGGAATTGGAACCATCTAGTTTCATGGGGAACAAGAGGATAATTGGAAGCTTTGTAGGAATAAGACAGATTTAGCTAATAATGAGATGCAAACAATTGGATATACAGTGATTGCTGATCAGCTGGTTTCAGAATTAACTGCCTAAAGTTTGAGAAAAGTATTTTATTTCCTCAACTTAGGAAAAAAAAGAGATTTCCTAAGGCCAGCTATATTTTTCAACTTTCTCATCATTACAGGGGCTTATCGAGGCAGAAGAAAATTCACATTGAGTCCAATATCACTCTTCTAAGGGTCTCTGACCACCACATTTAGTCCATGCATTTAAACTACCTTCTTGTGGTGCCTTTCACAACCATATGATCTCTGAAATTGTTTCACAGCCAATTGAGTATTTTAAGTGTAATGACTTGAAGCGTAAACACAATAACTAATTTAATTCACAGTGAAATGATATTGTACAGAAAATATACTTTTTTGATGTTGACTGGGAGTTTGTCTCCCTCAAAACAATATTAAATAATATTTTACATAGTCCTAAGGCACCACTCCAGGACATTATGAAACAGCAATATTGAGATTCACAGGCAATGTTAGGTCAGGTGTCCAAAAGTTATGAAATACACAGTTTTAAGGATTATCTTAAAGGAGATATGAGGTAGAGAGGCAGGGGGAGAAAAGTTCAGAGCTTGGGACCTGTACTGAAAACAGGAAGTAAATTCAGAAATTCTGGAAATATCCATCAGTTTTACCAGTTCTTACAAAAAAAAAAATTCTGGCTAAAAACTTGACACACTTTAACTGATCCCTTTGTTTCATCACGTGAGAAACCTTCCCGATAGATTCATTACATACTGTGACTGCCCATCTACAACTACCCCCCCTCTCAGATATGTAACTCTGGTTCCCATTAACTTGCCAAACTAGTTTAAACTCTCCCGAATCATGCAAACAAATCTCCCACCCAGGACATTTGTGCCCCTCCAGTTCAGGTGCAACCCGCCCTTCATGTACAGGTCCCACCTTCCCCAGAAGTCATCCCAATGGTCCAAGTATCTGAAGCCCTACGTCCTGCACCTGCCTCGCAGCCACGTGTTGAGCTGCACTCGCTGACTGTTCCTCACCTGTCTCGTGGCACCAGTAGCAAACATCCACCTTTTAAAATTATTTTGGAATCAGTTTCCATCACTTTTTTGCCTATAATATTCTAAATCACAACAGCTCACTGACATTTCCCTATATCTTCCTTCTATCTCTTTTACAAATGATGTTAAATTGATTGCCTCTAAATATTTATTTACTTAGAGAATAGTTTTCCTTTACTGCTGTGTTTTCCCAAATCTGAAGTTTTAATAGAATCAACAGCCTGATAACAACTGTACACAATGTAACAAGTAAAAAGTAACAGGAAAAAGAGACCAAGAACAATTGAAAGCAAACGTTTGTTTCTGGTGATTGTAGAATGTTATAGGACAACAGTTTGACCATATGACAAGCCTACCCTTCCAGATTATTATCTGGTGAATGAAGTCACTTAAAAGTTTCAGATGAACCCAGGAGTTATAAAAGTTAAATAGTACATGGGTACAATCAGATCAAATGAGAGCATAGTTAAGATTATAAGATTTGAGTGGAAGTATTCAGGTGGAAACCCAGGATTTTGGGTTTGAACCCTAATGCTGAGGCTTGAGCACAAAAACCAGGCAGACATTCGAATCTGACACCAATAGAATGCTATGCTGCTAGAGGTACCATCTTCCAAATGAGTCTTTCAGCTAAGTCCTCACCTGCCCTCTTCGGTGGATGTGAAAAGGTCTCAACAATATTTAGGAATGTAGCAGATGGTTAAATAAATGCTGGAATACTCAGCAGAGTTTGGCTGGAAACAGAGCTAAAGTTTAGAACATTTAAAAAGAATAGGGAGGGTGGAAAAAGAGGGCGTGTAGCATTGCTAATCAGAGAGTGCATTACAGCTTTAGAAATGAAGGTTGTTGAGGAAGGTTTGTTGTCTACTGAGTCAGTATGGGTGGAAGTTAGGAACAACAAGGGAGCAGAAACCTCATTGGGGGTTTTCTACAGACCCCCCTAATAGCAGTAGGGAGATTGAAGAATTGATAGGCCGGGGATTTTGGAAAAATGCAGATGTAGCAGGGTTGTTGTTATGGGTGACTTCAACTTGCCCAATATTGATTGAAATCTCCTTACTGCAGATGGTTTGGATGGAGCTGTTTTTGTCAGGTATGTTCAGGAGGGTATCCTTACTCAGTACGTAGACAGGCCGACAAGAGGAGAGGCTATTTTGGATTTGGTGTTCAGCAATGAGCCAGGACAGGTGTCAGATCTCGTGATGGGAGAACACTTTGGTGACAGTGACCACACTACCTCACATTTACCATAGCCTTGGAGAGTGAAAGGAGCAGCTACCAAGGAAAGATGTTTAATTGGGGAATAGGAAACTATGACGCTATCGTAATTGGGAAGTATAGATTGGGAAAGGGCACAGAAAGGGCACAGCAGACATGTGGAGACTGTTTAAGGAGCAGTTGTTGCGAGTGATGCACAAATTTATTCCTCTGAGACAGGTAAAAAGGGGTAAGATTAAGGATCCTTGGATGATGAGAACAGAGGAGCTTCACATCAAAAGGAAGAAGGTAGCCTCCCGTAAGGTAGAGGAAGCAAGGATCTAGTACAGCTTTAGAGGATTACAGGCTTACTAGAAAGGAGCTCAAACATGGAGTGAGGAGAGCCAGGAGGGGGTACGAAAAAAGCTTGGCAGGAAGGATTAAGGAGAACCCAAAGGCGTTTTACTCATACGTGACGAATAAGAGAATAATCGGGGAGAAGGTAGGGCCGGTCAGGGATAGCATAGGGAACTTGTGTGTGGAGTCTGAGCAGATGGGGGAAGCCCTTAATGAGATTTTTGCTTTGGTTTTTACTAAGGAAAGGGACCTTGTTGTGAATGAGAACTTTGAGAAGCTGGGGTACAGGCTTGACCAGATCCAGATTTATGAAGTTGATGTGCTGGAAATTTTGACAAACATTAAGATTAATAAGTCCCCAGGGCCAGACCAGAATTATCCTAGGTTGCTCCAGGAAGCAAAAAAGGAGGTTGCCAAGCCGCTGGTGAAGATCTTTGCTTCGTCACTCTACCGGAAGGAAGCAAATGTTGTTCCTCTTTTCAAGAAGTGGAATAGGGAAATCCCTGGCAATTACAGACCAGTCAGTCTACTTCTGTGGTCAGCAAGGATTTGGAAAGAATTCTGAGGGGAGGATTTATGACTATTTGGAAAAGCATAGCAGTCAGCATGGCTTTGTGAGGGGCAGGTCATGTCTCACAAATCTTATTGAGTTTTTTGAGGAGGTGACAAGACAGGTTGACAAAGGTCGAGTAATGGATGTGGTGTATATGGACTTCAGCAAGGCATTTGATAAGGTTCATCATGGTAGGCTCATTCATAAAGTCAGCAGGTATGGAATACAGGGAGATTTGGCTATCTGGATTCAGACTTGGTTGGCTGACAGAAGGCAGAGAGTGGTTGTAGATGGAAAGTATTCTGCCTGATTGTGAATGGTGTCCTGCAGGGCTCTGTTCTTGGGCCTCTGCTCTTTGTAGTCTTTATAAATGACTTGGATGAGGAGGTTGAAGGCTGGGTTAGTAAATTTGTCAATGACACAAAGGTTGGAGGTGCCGTTGATAGTATTGATGGCTATTGCAGACTGCAGCGTGACATAGACATGATGTAAAACACTGGCTGAGAAATGGCAGATGAAGTTCAACCTGGATAAATGCAAAGTGATGCATGTTGGAAGGTCAAACTTGAATGCTGAATATCAGATTAAAGACAGGATTCTTGGTAGCGTGGAGGAACAAAGCGATCTTGGTATTCAAGTGCATAAATCCCTCAAAGTTGCCACCCAAGTGGATAGGGTTGTTAAGAAAGCATATGGTATTTTGGTTTTCATTAACAGGGTATCGAGTTTAAGAGCTGCGAGGTTTTGCTACAGCTCTACAAGTCCCTGGTGAGACCACACTTGGAATATTGTATCCAGTTCTACTGTAGGAAAGATACAGGGGCTTCGGAGAGGATGCAAAGAAGGTTTACCAGGACGCTGCCTGGACTGGAGGGCTTGTCTTATGTGAAGAGAGGCTGACTAAGCTTGTACTTTTGTCTCTCGAGAGAAGGAGGAAGAGAGGTGACCTGATCGAGGTATACAAGGTAGTGAGAGGTATGGATAGAGTCAATAGTCAGAGACTTTTCCCCAGAGCAGGATTGACTGGCACGGGGGGTCATAGATTTAAGGTGTTAGGAGGAAGGTATAGAGGAGATGTCAGAGGTAGGTTCTTTACGCAGAGAGTGGTGAATGCATGGAATGCTTTGCCAGCAGTGGTGGTGGAAGCAGAGTCATTAGGGACATTTAAGCGACTGCTGGACATGCACATGGATAGCAGTGAATTGAGAGGAGTGTAGGTTAGGTTATTTTATTTTAGATTAGGAATAATCCTCGGCACAGCATTGTGGGCCGAAGGGCCTGTTCTGTGCTGTACGTTTCTATGTTCTGTGCTTATTGCTAGGTACGTCAGCATTTATTGCCAATTCCTAATTGTCTTTAAGGTGTCTGAAATGGCAAATTTTGCAGGTTTATGGAAAAATGGAGCATGGTGTTGGACTCAGCTGAACTGCCCTTTCATAGGCCAGCAAAAGGATAATGGCATTAATGGTCTCTTTGTGGTGTCGGTATCCATAAAACCTGATGCAAACACTGAATAAGGATCAACAACAAACTTGAGTGGGAAGTTGTGAATGTCCTCTACAGTGAGCCATAACAATGCACAGTGTTAACAATTACAGCAATTCAAAGTTTGGGAGAATATTTGTAGCTCGGGTGCTCGTTGTTGTGGTTCTGTTCGCCGAGCTGGGAATTTGTGTTGCAAACGTTTCGTCCCCTGTCTAGGTGACATCCTCAGTGCTTGGGAGCCTCCTGTGAAGCGCTTCTGTGCTGTTTCCTCCGGCATTTATAGTGGCTTGTCTCTGCCGCTTCCGGTTGTCAGTTCGAGCTGTCCGCTGCAGTGGCCGGTATATTGGGTCCAGGTCGATGTGTTTGTTGATAGAGTCTGTGGATGAGTGCCATGCCTCTAGGAATTCCCTGGCTGTTCTCTGTTTGGCTTGCCCTATAATGGTAGTGTTGTCCCAACAACAAGCCAAGCCAAGCCAAACCAAACAGAACAGCCAGGGAATTCCTAGAGGCATGGCACTCATCCACAGATTCTATCAACAAACACATCGACCTGGACCCAATATACCGGCCACTACAGCGGACAGCTCGAACTGACAACCGGAAGCGGCAGAGACAGGCCACTATAAATGCCGGAGGAAACAGCACAGAAGCGCTTCATAGGAGGCTCCCAAGCACTGAGGATGTCACCTAGACAGGGGACGAAACGTTTGCAACACAAATTCCCAGCTCGGCAAACAGAACCACAACAATTACAGCAATTAAAAAATAAAGACCTTTTCCTGCTGAGTCTACATGTATTTGTTCAAGATAGAACAAACTTACAATCTTGTGGATGGATGCCAAGCTCAAGTTACCTCACTCTTCTCAATTCACATTTGCAATAGACTACAGCAACTGCATGAAAAATAGATACTAAGAAATGCAGTTGAGAAAAAAAATTGAAATAATTATTTATTTAAAATGTTCGTTGCACCTTATCACCTTTTATCAATAGTAGTAGTGTTCATAACACTGGCATGAACCAACATGTGTACAGCAATATGTCCAAGTATCTGCATGAGAAATATACTTCAAAATCACTCATTCTTTCTGAACAAACATTCCATTTTAAAAGATGGTGACTATTTATCACCTTCTTTGGGATCAAGCTTCAAACCTAACCCACATACTCAGGATGAACTTCTCAGTGACTGTACGACCAAACTCTATGGTACTGTTGCTGACAAATTCTGTTCCCGTCTTGGGAGTTTCATGTACAAACACACAGAAATGTTACCGCAAACAAAATGTGAAAGGGGGGGGGGGGGGGTAGTCTTAGGGTTGATAGGTGATAGGTGGAACACAATAAATCACAGATTAGTGTTTATGTTCTACAGGTCTTCACTGTACCACATGGTTAGATTTTGGGATGAGAGGCAATCATAGAATGCACAACGTGTGCATGAAGATAGCAAAAGATAAGTAATTGGATTTATCAGATAGCTGTAACAGATTTCTATTTTCTGCATACATTGACCTATGTAGAAATCAATTCATGTACCAGGGAAGGTGTCCATCATTAATTATGTAACGGAAGGACATTCAGCAGAAATAATAAATGAAGCCCATCTCTTACATTCACATAAACACATCGCATTGTAACATTACTGTAAACACAAGACAGGTGTATATTATATCAGACAAATGTCAAATTTGAGTCTCATTAAACACATATTGAGAACAACGAGCTTTAAAACTTGACCTTTAAAAATGTACTGAAAGTATATTCTTGTGCCTCCTAGCATCTTGCAACTAGGTATTAGGATGGGTACTGACTAACAATTCAGTTAGTATTTGGATCAAATGACCATCTGCCTCAACCAAGCAACACTTTTGAACATGACTTCACAATAGACAATATGCCTTCTTCCTTGTGCAGGAGAATGACTATTCCTTCCTGACCCGCCTATGCAGCCTGACCAGATGTCTGTAAAACTAAGTTCTGCATGTCTGATAAAGCTATCTCCAGGGATTTTGAAAATGATTCTGCATTAGTCTCTTCACAGCAGTTGAAGGCAGAGACAGAGAAATTGATGTGATCTTCTAAGGGATTGTACCAGACACCATATCCATCTGGCACCATGGGACCAAAGCACATCACACAGTCTGCTCTGGCAGCCACCTAGATAGGCAAAAAAAAATTTAACATTAAGACCAATCTTCCAGCATCAAAATATATAACATATGCATAGCATCAAAAATAACCCCATTTCTGCCAGGTTACTATTTTGGAATTACATGCCCAGGGAAAAGTAAATCACATTTCCATCACCAAACCATCCACATAGCTTTACTCCATAACATGTACATCAAAAAATGGGGCTTAGATCAATGTGTCTGACCCCAGATGGCAGCAGAAGCTAACAAGATGAATCAAAGTGCAATTGCAGTTGATTCAGTAAATTCGATCACCCAAAGCCATTTTGAGGATCAAGGGTGGCTGATATGAGGTGCGTTAGCTAAGTGTAGTTTCCAAGATGCCAAAAGAATAGAAGTGCACAGCTCAATATACCAAAACTGTTTCTGCTCATTGAATTGCATTGACGGGTCTGTCTGTGAGGCAATTCTTCAGGAGAGATGCTAAATCTTACCATTGTTTGCGTGTTCCAGAGGCTAATGTGGGTCATTAGACTCAAAATATTTAACTCTATTTTTCTCCCTACAGATGCTGCCATATCTGCTGAGTTTCTGCAGCACTTTCAATTTTTGTTTTAGACCACCAGCAATTCTTTATTTTACTTTTATGCTAATGAGGATTAGCTAGTCCTCCCAATACATTTGTTAATATTCCATCTACCACCAACTTACTGCGGCTACAAGAGACTAGAGACTGAGAATTTTGCAGTAAAAACCTTATGTGCTATCTCCCTCAAGTCTGAGTTATCTACAAAGCAAGTCAGAAGTGATCATAAGAAATAGGACCAAGAATAGGACCATTTGGCCCCTCAAGCCTGCTCTGCCATACAACAGGATCAAGTGAGATCCAATATTCCTTATGTTCACTTTTCTGCATTTTCCCTGGAACCCTTGATTCCTGTATTGACCAAGAATCCATTTCAGCCTTAAATATGCACAAGGCCTCTGCCCCCGCTGCTCTCTGTGGCAAGGAGCTCCAAAGGCTATTAATTCTGAAGTAAGAAATCCCTCATCATGTCAGTTTTAAATTGGCATCCCTTTATTCTGAGACCATGGCCTCTGGTCCTAGATTCTCCTATGAGGGGAAACATCTTCTTAGCATTTACCCTGCCAAGGCCCTGAAGAATTCCAAATGTTTCAATGAGATCACCTCTCATTCTTCTAACCTCCAGTGAGTTGAGTCCCAACCTATTAAGCCTTTGCTCATAAAACAATCCCTCTGTACCAGGGATCATCCTAATGATTAGATTAGATTCCCTTCGGTGTGGAAAAAGGCCCTTTGGCCCAACAAGTCCACACCAACCCTCCGAAGAGTAACCCACCCAGACCCATTTCCCTCTAACGCACCTAACACTATGGGCAATTTAGATGCCAATTCACCTGACCTGCACCTGAGCGAGATGAATACTGTCTGCTTGCCTGCTAGATGAGTAAAACTCTAACAACATTCAACAAGTATCTTCCAGGAGACCACCTTGATCAGCATCCAAAACACTAAGTTAAACCTTTACTTCCTCCACAACCATGGCAGCAATTTGTAGCATCCACAAGATGCAATGCAGCATCAGCACCCTCCAAACCAAGATTCTGATGCAGAGGGGGACAAAGTTAAAGAAAATCACACAACACCAGGTTATGGTCCAACAGGTTTATTTGGAAGCACTAGCTTTTGGAATGCTGCTCCTTCATCAGGTGGTTGATCACAATCACCTGATGAAGGAGCAGCGCTCCGAAAGCTAGTGCTTCCAAATAAGCCTGTTGGACTTTAACCTGGTGTTGTGTGATTTTTAACTTTGTCCACTCCAGTCCAACACTGGCGTCTCTAAATCATGAGAAGGATAAAGGCAGCAAGTGCATGGGAACACTCCCACATGTACATCCCCCCAGAAGTCATCCTGACTTGAATCCTATCACTGATGTTTCATTGTCACTGGGTCAAAATCCTGAAACTCTTTCTTACTGCACTGTTAGTGTACCTATACCAAATTAATTGAAGTGGCTCAAAAAGGCAATTCAGCAATGGCTTCTCTTTTTTTTCATATCCAGAAGTGCTCTTATACACAAAGCATCAGCACCTTCTCAAGGTCTATTAGAGATGGACAACAGATGCTGGTTTTTCCAGTGACACGCATTCCATGAAAAATATTGATGTAACTAACCTCTGCTGTCATCTCATTTTGCATTTCACAACAGAAAACAATACAATTCCAACCTAGTTTAGTGCTCAATAGTGTGCAAGAATATTCTATGTTAAGTTTTGGGGCTATTCATGAGCCAAATTTTTAAAAATCAAGCTGCATGTGTAATTGAACATTTGTTGCAAAGTTTTCTTCCTCAATGTTTAATTTCAATGGTAATTTTAATTTTAACCATTGTATCACATAGCTTGATCTTGCAGTGGCATAGCAATTTGTAAATGATCTTCCCTAATATCCTGCAAGTTTCCCTCTGGTTTTACAAGTGCCTACATTCTCCCAGACTTCATTTTCCTGAACTGACAAGCTATTACCGCCCTAATTGGAGTGCTTAATCTGGGCTGATATTTAAAGGTTTTGCTGTTGGAAGTCCTTCTCAGTAATACTGCAGAGAGAGTTCGGCTTTGTTGAAGATGATTGCTTTAGATGAGGTACTAAACTGTGGCTCCTCTTGGAAAATATTCAAGGGAGTTTATTTGGAGAAGTGTGGGATAGCAGCTATAGAGAGAGGTTTGGTTTGGTTTGGTTTTGATCCTCTGGAATTCTTTAGGTTTTAGAACAATCCCAGGAGATTGTAAGGTGTGAAACACAACCGGGCATTTAAAGAAAAGGAAAGAGACAGAGTAAAATAGGTAATTATCCGTTCATGAAATGAGCAAGCAAAGTACTAGAATTTTACTGTTTGGAACATGGTAACAGGACACTTAGACAATGAGACAATGACACATGTCTGGGAGAGACTGCTGTGTGGTAATGCCAATGACATTTCAGATAGCTATGGAAATGGAAATCATCATTCTCTGTTCCAGCTTGAACCTACCTGTCCTGTTGAGAGTCTCCAGTGTGTTGCCACAGCAAACGATGTGTCCATGAAGATCTCTGGTACACTCAGACCCTCTTCAATAGCCTGGAGCTTCAAGCCCAGCAAGTGTCTGTCAATTGCCAATCCTTTAAGTGCCTGTGAGTAAAACAAAATAAAATTATTATTGAAAGTTAAACATTCTATTTAAATTACACAGATAGCTAATGACTGCCATCTACTTTAATGATCCTGTCCAGTGTTCTATATAATTCAAGGCTTAGTAATATAGAAAGTTTCAGAACTAGATTCTTAAGCTACAAATAGTCTTTAATATCCTCAGCATTTCTATTTCAACCGCTACCAATATACCAATAGTATTGAATATAAATTCCTCTTGTGGCTTTTACTTGCCACAATAATAAGGGTTCATACTTAGTTTCATGCTTCTGCACAGACTAACACCCCAGTGGAAAGGTGAAAAGTAATTAATGTCTACATTACTGTACGTACTGAAATACCAAAATTATTAATAGTTCTTTCTGCCTTCCTCAACATTCCATTCTTCCTTATTGCTACTCATAAACTCCCTCAACTGAACCTTAACTGTCATTTTGAAAGGTTCACGTAATCCTTTCATACCTAATCTCAGATTCCTCAGATTTACAACTTTTGAGAATGTAAGACTGCTTTCATTAATCCTTGACTTCCTTCTCCCACAGTTTGTAATCAACCCTTCTCCCACTCAATTCTATTTGGAGATGTTTGTCAAAGAAACAATCTTTTCACTTCCAATAAATTAATTGAAATCACACTGACTGTTGGACCAATCAAAGAAAATGCAACAAGAAAGTCCAAGCTCATGAACAGACCTACAGTGCAGCTTAATTCATGAAGAATAATGGTACAGGTTCTCCATACACTCTCTTACCATGTCAGTGTAAGCACTATGGCAATCAATAGCTTTCCCCAGTGCTGCTCTCTTCTGGTTTATCTATTATTAGAAGTGGAGAAAATCACATTATGATAATATTGGTTAATTTACACAAAGTAAACAAAAAAGTTACTGCAGAAAAGGTTGGTTTGCGATCACATGTTTTGCAGCATGTTAAGATTAGAGGAGTTCCTTACGTAATTAATGTCCATAATGTCAGATAGAACTGCATATGATCAATTTATCTTCACTTGATTACACCTTAAAAATAATATTCTCTGCTGGTCTCATTGCAATCAGACAGTGCAGACTGTGGTGAGAGTCAGTTCTGGAATTAGTGACTGAGGTTTCTCAGTGAGATTCAATGACTGGGTCAGTGAGAGAGAAACCCTCGTGAGGTTCTGCAACTGGGATCTGTGAGAGATTCCCCAATGATGGTCAGTGGGAGATACTCCCCAGCAAAGGTCAATGAGAGAGATTGCCAGCAAGGGTCAGTACTTGGGTCAGAGAATAATGTTTGCCAGCAAGAGTCAGTACCAGAGTGAGTAAGAAAGTTTCCCCATTGAGGGTCAGTGACTGGTGTTAGTGGCAGAGATTCCCAGTGAGGGTCAGTACTGGGCTTAATGAGTGATCATCCCCAGTCAGGGTTGGTGAGGGAATGACATTCCCCAGTGAGAGTCATCACTGGAATCAGCGAGTGAGTATCAGGGCCATAGAATCAAAATCCTTCGTGACTAGAGCTCCAATGGAAAAGGTTCAGCTATTCCCAACAATAACCAAAACAACTGCAGATGCTGAAAATCCAAAACAAAAACAGAAATTGCTGGAAAAGCTCAGCAGGTCTGGCAGCATCTGTGAAGAGATATCAGAGTTAATGGTTTGGGTCCAGTGACCCTTACTCAGAATCCAGTTCAAAAGCTATCAAGTTCCTATTGCTGATACCTGACCAGCTCAAACTAATTTCAGGGCTGGAGCAAAACACATTTCTGTAAATTCTAGTGACAAAGTACCTCCTTTTTTGGGTCATCCATGCTTATCACAAACTCCAAGGAATCTGAAGATGATGATCGGATTACATCAGAGCGTCCTAAATGGAAGTTTCTCAGTGAAACGCTCTCACATGTGGCACACAGTTCCTTGTACATCCTGAAAGTAGCAGTAAAGACCAATAAAAGTAAGAGTAATAGGCATGGTTGAACAACAGCCAATTCTGCAACAAATCCAGAAAAGACGAATGCAAAGCAACACTATTATTTTCAACTTGAAACCAAGATGATTTTGGGTTTACTATAAATTAAAACTGCATTCAATGCTGAGAGGAGTTGATATTACTGGACTATTCATGCAGAATGTTTGAGGGATAAAGTTTCAAATTCCACCACCATGGCAGATAATTCAATAAAAAGCTGTAATCAAAAGCTCACTTAACAGATCATGTCACCCCTGTTGATTGTTATGAAAACCTACTTTGTTCACTAATGTTGTTTAGGGAAGAAATTTGTCACTATTAGCTGGTTTGGCCAATGTGGGACTCCAATGTGATTGACTACTAACTGTTCTCTGCGTAATTAGGGACAGGCAAGAAATGCTGGCCTTGCCCATGACACCCACATTTCCTGAACTAACATAAAAAGTCCTTTCCAGCTGAATCCATTTTGCTTAACCACAATTGATATCCAAAAGTAAAAAATGATTTCCAAACACATCTTGGTACAACACGTGAGTTAATATGCAGCCTCAGTGTTTTAACTGTTCAAGCTGCTTGATGTTGTTATCAGACAGGAAGGCTTACTCTACCCTGAAGGTACAGTGCAGAGAAATGTAGCCCCAAAGACCTTACTGTGCTTATAACCTGCCAACAGGCTCCTAAAGCCATAACATTTTAAACTGGCAAATGAGAATTCCCATAATGTGCTGGCAATTCAGTACAATTCAGATTAAATTAATTTCTCATGGAAGGTCACTGATTTAGATGCTTTAGCTCATTTCTCTCCCCACAGATAACAAAATGTATGTTATCTGGACAGGAATGAAACACAACTCAAGGCACAGTCACATCCCTTAATCAACTGGACATCATAACTGATATGACATTGGTTGTGTGCCTAGATGTCACTACTTTAAACTAGCAATGGATGGACATAGCTGGGGAAAAGCCAAAAATGTTAGAAAAACCAATCAAATGGATTGTCTGAAGCAGACAGACCAAAGCAGCAGTATCTACTGCTGAACTGAAAAGATCATTTGAAATGGAAGTTGAACATCCACATTGAAACAAATTATTTATTCATCCCATTTCCAATGTGTGCTATTCTGGCCAGTGAGAATTCAAAATATACCCAGGTCATCACCACCCATTTCAGAAGATGTTGAAAAACATTTACATTCCAACTATGATAGCAAGAAGAATAAAACTAAAAAGGTTGAACAAGCCAGAGCTTTTTTTGTGCTAGGGAAGGCAAGCGTTACTTTGACAAAGAGCTTCCAGATTACAAAACAATTTGCTAGAGTTAACAAAAAAGAGATGTTTATGTTTGAGCAGAAGACCATAACTATGAGTTATAAATGCAAGATAATAAATCCAGCAGGAATTCAGAGTGACTTTTTTAACTAATAGAATGGTTAGAAAATGGACATCGCTATCAAAGACAGGAGTCAAGGTGAAGAACAGGGATGAATTTAACAGAGTTAAAAATCACACAACACCAGCTTATAGTCCAACAGGTTTATTTGGTAGCACTAGCTTTTGGAGCACTGCTCCTTCATCAGGTGGTTATGGAGCAAGATTACATTGTCATGCAGTTAAAGTGATATATTGATATATTTGTTCAATATATCAAAATATTATTTAAACTACATGACACTGTAATCATTTGCTATAAATTCTGTGTCTTATGGTCCTGCTACACAACCACCTGATGAATGAGTAGTGGTCTGAAAGCTAGTGGTCCCAAATAAACCTGTCAGAATATAACCTGATGTTGTGTGGTTTTTAACTTTGTCCACCCCAGTCCAACACTGACTCCTATACATCATGGAAATCAACAATGAGAGAGCAATGAATAGTGTTATAGGGATTAGTTAGATCAATTGGCTGGATGGTTGGTTTGTGATGCAGAATGATCCCAACAGCTTGTGTTCAGTTCCCACACTGACTGAGGTTACCATCCTTCTCAACCTTTCCCCTTATCTGAGGTGTGATGGCCCTCAGGTTAAACCACCATCAGTTGTTTCTTCTCTAATGAGAGAGCAGCCCTATGTTGCTGTGGACCTATATAGACTTTACTTTTGGATATGCTGAAAGGTAGATGGAGAGGAGTGGAAGGAGGTATATACAGAGGCTGAATATCACCATAAACCTGTTGAAATGGAATGACCTCTTTCTAATTTTATATAGAAGAGGGATCACTAGTTGGCACAGTGTCATTATTTAACCTCAAACAATTTTAATATATATCTGCCTCAGGATAGTGGAATGAAAACTTTGTGCTATTACATACACCAAGCAAATTTATCACGTCGAGCATTCTCAGTCGTCTTGTTGATGTAAACTCCTAGATGTAAACATGAACATTATGCTTTTAAAAATGAAACATTTCACCTTTGAATGGATGAAACTTCGATAAGATCTTAAAAATTCCATCAAAATAATTCATACAAATGTAACATGTAAAGAGAAAAAAAAGGTCTCTGGAGAAGCCAATACAAGACACAATTAATCAGGAAGAAGTCAAGTGAAGGATTTCAGTGCAGATCCTAAATGCCATCCAATTCCAATAGTATTTGTATCAACGTTAATTATCGAGCATATCAAAACTGTAACTGAACTCGTTATAGTTGTGCGAGATTAAATTCAACATCACCAAAATGACAGCTAGAAATGTTTTTTCCACCATAAGTGCATACCTAAAATATGCCAATTGCAGTGCCATCTGAACAAAGGAGTCTGGACTTATACCATGTTGTTTGGGGAAGTTCTTGCCAAAGTTCCTATAGGTGAAGCAGCTGATGTCCAAGTCGTTAACTAAACTGTAACAGAAGCACAATTTTAGCCAAGTCTTAATTCCACAATAATAACAACCTGCTCAGATTAGGATTAGGATGATACAACTAAAACCTCAGTTTCCATTGGAAACCAGTACATGAAGAGATCCTTACATAGTTTCCATGCATTGTTGATGGAATTGTTCTACACATGACTTTCTGAATGTGCAAAGGTACAACACGTTTTCGAAAAACACTTCTGGAATTTGCCAAGCGTGTCCTTTATCCATCTAAAGTACAACATGCAGGCATGTACTTATCTATTTACTAAGGAATTGATTACAAAAAAATGGAGAAATCAGGTCAGTTACCAATCACAATAGCAAATATTGATCTCAGAGCAGCTTTCAAATTTTCATACATAATTCACTGCATCATAAATGTTATAAAAATATACATTGCATAAAGTTCCTGCATTCTGCACCATCTGTGATAAAATTTGCAAATGTTTATCCTCAAGTTTCTGCTCAAACCCAACTGCATATCTTGGTTTGCAAAATTTATTTTTAAAATGTTCCTGAATACACATAAGTGGTAACTTGGTGAAATTATGTTAATACAGCTGAAAATAGTTCATCACAGAAGAAAAGCATTTTTAGTCATAGTATATATTTCACATCTGTGGATGTCCTAATTGTAAGTCACTGAAAATGAGCTTTTCTTTTAGAAAAATGTGCAGAATTACTTGGTAACTAAACTGCTGGTTTCTTAGTAAATAAGAAATAACATTTGGACTATAAGTGCCAGACCAAGACCATCACTAAATGGCAGAATCTAACCATCACTCCTCGACACTCAATACCATTACCAATGCTGAATCCTTCACTCCCAATGTCCTGGGGTTACCTCAACTTGATTAGCAACATAAATATAGTGGCTAAAATGAACAGGTCAGAGGTGGGAAGTCTGTCGAGTAGCTTGCCTACCGTCTACTGGGTGTGAGTCAGATTGTATACATCATATTGCTTGAATGAATGTACCACATAGTAGTCAAGAAACCAAGACCATCCAAGGAAAACAGCATGCTTTCTATCACTTGCAACATTCACTGTCTCCATAACTGACACTCAGACATAGCAGCTTGTCTCATCTACAAGATGCACTGCAGCAATTTGCCAAGACTCCTTCGACAGTACCTTCCAAATCTGTGACCTCTGCCACTTAGAAGCATGAGAGCAGCCTAGT
Organism: Chiloscyllium punctatum; assembly: GCF_047496795.1. Classification (NCBI taxonomy): domain Eukaryota; kingdom Metazoa; phylum Chordata; class Chondrichthyes; order Orectolobiformes; family Hemiscylliidae; genus Chiloscyllium; species Chiloscyllium punctatum. Next base: position 22,824,669 of record NC_092768.1, on the reverse strand, counting down.
TACCAAATGATATTTTCCTCTCTGTAGCTGAACTCAGTCTCCAGTAACACTGTAAATGTAACTACACAACATGGACAACAGAAGCCCAAGATCAACTTCTCAGAGACAAATTGGGGCATGCAACAAGCGCTGGTCATGCCAATGACAGTCAACCTAATTTTGAATTGGAAAAAAATGTATTTCAATGTTTTTAAATGTACCCTTTCTCATTACACCCAAAAGAAACAGCTTATTTTTTCCATTGAGAGCCAGGAAATGGGACAATTTATGGGACTTCCTAACAGTGACCACTTCATCCTGAATCAATGGTGAATTTTATTGAACTGAATTCACACTTAAAACTTTACAACTTATTCGGAGAAAGTGACGACTGCAGATGCTGGAGAGTCAGAGTCAAAATGTGTGGCACAGCAGGTCAGGCAGCATTTGAGGATCAGGAGAGTCAATGTTTCAGGCATAAGCCCTTCATCAGGAATGAGAAAGGGCTTATGCCCAAAATGTAAACCGAAATGTAAACTCTCTGGTTCCTTGGATGGTGCCTGACCTGCTGCTTTTCCAGCTCCGCAACTTGTAAATTTCGCAACTTATTGCACTGGTTTGGTTGATTTCAAGCTAACAGCTTTAAAAACAGAAGTGAAACCAAGTTAAAATTCTATCTAACCAATTCTGGGCAGATGTCCCAAGGGTGGGATTTCCACAAAGCATGGCAAAACTGTAAACATGTTTTCTATAGACACAGTTACAATTTCACTGTAGATACACTGAATAAATCTCCTCATTTTGAAGGTATGTGTTCATTCAGGATTGTCTTGACCCCACTGACTGGGTTGGAAGGAAACTGTTAGCTAAGAGAAGGAATATGAAACATAGATCAAGTGTCATAAACCAAGAGCTGAATCACAGGTAATAGACACAAACAATTTTCACATTCCTTTCATCCAATCTTATAAATACCCAAAGACAGCACTGGTAGATAGAGTACTCACATGTCCAGGTTCTGTTTGGCATGCTCAATATCTCTCTTAATCTCTGGAGTGATGTAAAAATAAAGCTTCTTTGGTAAAGGCAGTGGAATCATGGGAGTTCGAATTGTATCTGGGTCCTTACTATAAATGCAATACTTTAATTAGATGTTTTATTGTTTACAAACAAGAGCATTGATTTACAAAACAAAAGTCAATCACTTTTGAAGGTCAAGTAATTTACAAAGTTAATGCTTACTATTAGTCATACTCAGTACCTCATTCCCCAAGTCAGCCTGTAATTGGGAACTGGTTACAGTTTCTGTTCTCATCGTCAGTGGATGTGTTCATCCGATTCAGTGGGAGATGGAACTCATTCTGTAACTTGCCCACTACAAATTCTGACCCAAATCTCTAATTTTTGACTTTTGGATCCAGTGTTCCATCCCTTCTCATTACCTCTGCCAAACCATTGCCCAGGGGCTTAAACATAGAATCTCCTATTTGGGGATGCTGAGACTAATTGTGAAACAATTAAAACCACATGTATTGTTTACCACCTCTTTCTTCCGTAAATCAGTGATTTTTATTTACCAGATTAAACTGACATCCAAAAACAACTTGAATGAAAATATCACAATTTTTCCATTACATCACTTCTGACTAAATCTGTTTACTGGCAATGCTGCATAAAACAGCTTGGGAGTGGTCAGTATGCCAGCAGATTGAATGGAATTATATGTGTCAAATCAGAAACAGTTGGAGAAAATCTGGATCCCACTTATGCTCATTTTTGCATTTCAATTATTCAGAAATGAGGATACATATTTCATGCTATTGAAAAATGATTAAAAGGTTATTTAATACATGCTGACAGGGATTAGGCTGTGTCAGTTGTGGCTCAGTTTTTAGTACTCTTACTTCTAAGTAAGGTGGTTGAAAGCTCAAATCCCATTCTAGGGCCCAAGCATGAAGGTTAATGCTGCCATTTCAGTGCAATATTTTGGGAATACTACACTGTTAGAGAGACTTCTTTTTATTGAGACTTAAATTAAGGATCTACCTGACCTACTAGGTAGACATAAAGGATCCCATGGATCTGTTTCAAGAAGGTGAGGTGAATTATCCCTAGATTCCGTCAATGTCTATCCTCCACTAACATCACCAAGCATAGATTATCTGGTCAAAATCACGTTGCTGTTTGTGGGATCTTGCTATGGACAATTTGGTTTCTACAAATTCTTCACAGTAACAGTGACTAAAATTCAAAACTATTTCATTGACTGTAAAACATTTTGGGTTATCCTGTGATCATAAATGGTACTACAAAAATACAAATCTTTTCTTCCTGCTTCATAAACTAATGATATATGCCAAAGATGTTCATGCTCCCAGTGCTGTGCATTTTAGGTATTATGCTTTATATAAGTTTGGATGGGCTTTGGGCAAGCAAAGAGTTAACTGCCAGTCCAATGACTAGCTCTTTGCATACATTGGATTAGACATAAATAGTCATTCTGTCTGCATACTTCTGTTTGTATTACTAAAGACTTAATGTAAAGTACAAGATAAATCCAGTAAGATGTCTGCATGCTAACATTCTTTGTTGTAGTTTGGATTGTAGCTATGGATAAAGTATTGATGTCCTTTTGATAAAAGTTTGAATGGAATATCAATCTTATTGAGATTGCTACAAATACCGCTGCTTTTACCAAATATGGGAGGAGATTTGCTGTGTTCTGGAGTTAAAGAGCGATTGAAAAGTACTCTCTGAAAAGGTCTAGTACATAATTATGAAGGTTCACAGGAGAAAGCAGGTCAAAGAAGAAAGAAACAGAAGAAGGAAATCAGATCAGATCACAGTTAGTGTTAGTCTGTGTTCAAGATGCTCTAGAGAGAAAAGACCATGTGTAACTTGTAAAATATCACCTAGTTGTGAAGCATTGCTTTGTAACTTAATAAATCCTCTTAATCTATTCCACCAAAATTATGGTCTGCCAGCTTTTTATTTGTCTGAACCCTAATAAAGATTTGAGAAATTTACAGAGCTTTAACCATGATATTTCTCTGTTGCTATCCTGATGGAGCCCTTAACCCCATTTGGCAGAAGTTAACTTCTCTATTTTAATAGCAGGAAGAAATAAACACATTGAGATGATCTCAAAAGCTGGAGAAAGTATAGATAAAGGAGGATAAAAATAAGGACATACAGTATTTAGAACGGAAACAACCTTAACCGAAACAAAAAGGATTTTACTTTTTACTATATGCATTTTCTTACCAATAATCGAGAACATGGTCCAATATGGTGGCAATGGGTGGGCCTTCTGCAGAAGACTGTTCATATATAACACCACATGATCCATCCTCACCAACAATGAACTGTAACACAAAGAGATACGCTTAGATAGCCAGATACAAGTGCTCACATACAAGGACTATTACAGATCCAGCTGAGTGAATTTTACATTAATGCATGAAACATTCCAGGTAAAACTTGATTACTTAATCGAGTGAATCCTGAGAAGAGTATAAAGGCAGTAGGAGTATACTGAAGAGGGAAATCAGAAGAGCAAAAAGGGGACATGAAATAGCTTTGGCAAATAGAATTAAGGAGAATCCAAAGGGTTTTTTTACAAATACATTAAGGACAAAAGGGTAACTAGGAAGAGAATAGGGCCCCTCAAAGATCAGCAAGGTGGCCTTTGTGTGGAGCCACAGGAGATGGGGCAGATACTGAACGAGTATTTTGCATCAGTACTTACTGTGGAAAAGGATATGGAAGATATAGACCGTAGGGAAATAGATGGTGACACCTTGCAAAATGTCAATATTACAGAGGAGAAAGTGCTGGATGTCTTAAAACACATAAAAGGTGGATAAATTCCCAGGACCTGATCAGGTGTACCCTAGAACTCTGTCGGAAGCTATAAGTGATTGCTGGGCCTTTTGCTGAGATATTTGTATCATCGATAGTCACAGGTGAGGTGCCGGAAGACTGGAGGTTGGCAAACGTGGTGCCACTCTTTCAGGGTGGCAAGGACGAGCCAGGAAACTATAGACCAGTGAGCCTGACATTAGTGGTGAGCAAGTTGTTGGAGGGAATCCTGAGGGACAGGATGTACATGTATTTGGAAAGGCAAGGACTGATTAGGGATAGTCAACATGGGTTTAGGGATTAGGGATAGTCAACATGGGTTTTTGCATGGGAAATCATGTCTCACAAACTTGATTGAGTTTTTTGAAGAAGTAACAAAGAAGATTGATGAGGGCAGAGCGGTGGATGTGATCTATATGGACTTCAGTAAGGTGTTCGACAAGGTTCCCCATGGGAGACTGGTTAGCAAGGTTAGATCTCAGGGAATAAAGGGAGAACTAGCCATTTGGATACAGAACTGGCTCAAAGGTAGAAAACAAAGGCTGGTGGTGGAGGGTTGTTTTTCAGACTGGAGGCCTGTGACCAGTGGAGTGCCACAAGGATCAATGCTGGGTCCTCTACTTTTTGTCATTTACATAAATGATTTGGATGCGAGCATAAGAGGTACAGTTAGTAAGTTTGCAGATGACACCAAAATTGGATGTGTAGTGGACAGCGAAGAAGGTTACCTCAGGTTACAACAGGATCTGTACCAGATGGGCCAATGGGCTGAGAAGTGGCAGATGGAGTTTAATTCAGATAAATGCGAGGTGCTGCATTTTGGAAAAGCAAATCTTAGCAAAACTTATACACTTAATGGTAAGGTCCCAGAGAGTGTTGCTGAACAAAGAGACCTTGGAGTGCAGGTTCATAGCTCCTTGAAAGTGGAGTCGCAGGTAGATCGGATAATGAAGAAGGTGTTTGGCATGCTTTCTTTTATTGGTCAGAGTACTGAGTACAGGAGTTGGGAGGTCATGTTACGGCTGTACAAGACATTGGTTAGGCAACTTTTGAATTATTGCGTGCAATTCTGGTCTCCTTTTTGGAAAGGTGTTATGAAACTTGAAAGGGTTCAGAAAAGATTTACAAGGATGTTGCCAGGGTTGGAGGATTTGAGCTATAGGGAGAGGCTGAACAGGTTGGGGCTGTTTTCCCTGGAGCGTCAGAGGCTGAGGGGTGACCTTATAGAGGTTTACAAAATTATGAGGGATAGGATAAATAGATAAAGTTTTTCCCTGGGGTTGGGGAGTCCAGAACTAGAGGGCATAGGTTTAGGGCGAGAGAGGAAAGATATAAAAGGGTCCTAAGGGGCAACCTTTTCATGCAGAGGGTGGTATGTGTATGGAATGAGCTGCCAGAGGAAGTAGTGGAGGCCGGTACAATTGCAACATTTAAAAGGCATTTGGATGGGTATATGAATTGGAAAGGTTTGAAGGGATATGGGCGGGGTGCTGGCAGGTGGGACTAGATTGAGTTGGGATATTTGGTCGACATGGACGGGTTGGACCGAAAGGTCTGTCTCCATGCTGTACATCTCTATGACTCTAGTTTACGTCTGCTATCATAAGGAGAGAAGAGCCAAGTTGTTTCTTATTCACAGTAGATATATCCCTGATTCTGGATTAGTGGTGCTGGAAGAGCACAGCAGTTCAGGCAGCATCCAAGTAGCTTCGAAATCGACGTTTCGGGCAAAAGCCCTTCATCAGGAATGAAGGGCTTTTGCCCGAAATGTCAATTTCGAAGCTACTTGGATGCTGCCTGAACTGCTGTGCTCTTCCAGCACCACTAATCCAGAATCTGGTTTCCAGCATCTGCAGTCATTGTTTTTATCTCCCTGATTCTAACAACATGGTCATGTAGATTTGAGTACATTGTCTTTTGTGATCATGGCAAAATTATGTCAATTCTGATTGCAAAGTTTGTTACAAAGTGCCAGTTATTTGCCCCCAATGGTCTACTTCAGTCTCAGCCAGATATCTCCCTGCTCCAGTCAATGAAGAAATCATTTTTTTTAGAATTCTTACTACTTATTAAGATGTAAGCATCAAATGCAAGGCGAGCACATTTTACTTATCCCTATCAGTGCTGTTACAAAGGGAGTTTCAGATTGTTTTCTCTTGTGAAGGACTGGTGATACAAGGAGGTAGAGGTCGCAAGTTGGAAGGTGCTATTGAAGGAGCCTGGGTAAGTTCATAGAATCCTTCCAGTGTGGAAACAGGCCATTTGGCCCAGCAAGTCCACACAGATCCTCTGAAAAGAAACCCACCCAGATCCATTCCCCTTCACTATTATTCTCAATTTAATCCTGACTAATGCACCTAACCTACACATCCTGAACACTATGGACAATTGAGGGCGGCCAGTTCATCAAACCTGCAAATCTTTGGATTGTGGGTGGAGAATGTGCAAACTCCACATGGACAGTCTGCCAGAGGCTGGAATTGAACCCGGGTCCCTGGTGGCGTGAGGCAGCAGTGCTAACTGCTAAGCCACCGTATTGTCCCACTTATTTTATTAATGGTACAACCACTGTGTACCAATGAAGGATGATAGGACACCTTAAAAAAGGTGTTAGATAGGATGCCAAATAAGTGGCTTGCTTTGCCTTGGGTGGTTTTGAGCATTGTCAGCATTTTCAGAGCTGCATCTATCTGTGCAGGTAGGCTGTATACCATTCTATTACTAAGTTGTCCTGTGAGGAATCAGGAGGTGAATTACTGGTCACAGCTTTCCCAGTCTCTAAGGTAACACAAACTATATGCCCCAGCACCAGACTCATTGTGTTGAATTTGTGCATTTGGTGAAAATCATGTGCATAGCAGAGGAACCAAAATCTGTCAGCAGGGAAAGGTCAAAGAGACAGTATTCATTTATGTACTCCTCAGGCATGAACCAACCATGTAAATTTAACACATTTCATACAAAAACACTATTGAGTTCCCGCAGTATACATCTTTCAATGGAATTTGGTACTTTTAACACTCTGGAAACAGTGAGACATTTGGATGCTCAAAGCACTCTTACTATGGTACTGAGTAAATGCATCTCTCACATCATGAAGTGCTATATTGAGTTCAGCAAGCTGTCTCAGTGTCTCCTACCTGCAGAGTTTTGTCAAACCATCGGTTGCCACTGTTTGAGTAGCTCCCTCCTCCATGCAACATCTGAGCTGCCATGCGGCTTGTATACTTCTCCTCCGAGATCTTCAGGACTGGAGAATCTAGACACACTGTGAAAATGCTCTTCTGAATGGCCCGTACGGATTCTCTGTTCAGTTTGTCTGAGGGTGATATCATAGTAAAGAGTATAAGCCTTACTAAAAGGAAGAAGAAAAACATGAAGAGACCATTCAGCCATCTGAGCTTGTTCCTGTATTTAACCAGATCATGGATGCACTGCAAATTTATTTCTATATCTGTCTCTTTCCCAATATCCTTATCAAATAATAATCTGCCCTCGGCATTGAAACATTCAATTGACCTCATGGGGTGTGGCGATGTAATATGGCTTTCTTAGGAAAAGATTTGCCAATTTCCATTTCCACGTGCCTTTCTAAGAAGTGTGTGTTGTTTTCTTCCTGAATGACCAAGCCCTCATTTTAAAAGTTGCGCCTCCTTGTTCCAAATACTGGTAAGTAAATTCTCTAGGACTACTCTTTACATAAATAAATATATATAAACAGTATCTAATACAAGGTACTGTAATATAAAGGCTTTGTATTGAATACATAGTAATTCTGTGTCTGAATGAAATGTTCACCTTTTCCTACAGCCCTGTTCTTACAAGTGACCCCAGTGCAATTCACCTGACCTGCACATCTTTGGACTGTGGGAGGAGACCCATGCAGACATGGGGAGAATGTTGCCTGACAGTTGCCCGAGGCTGGAATTGAATCTAGGACCCTGGTGCTGTGAGGCAGCAGTGCTAACCACTGAGCCACTGTGCCACCCCGGTGGGAAGAGGAGATTGAGAGGAGATTTGATCATGGTCAAAACAAAGTAGATAGACAGAAAATGTTCTAATTGTCAGAAGGATCAAGAACCAGAAGACATCAAATTAAAGTGATGAGTTGCAAACAAACCAAAGGCAAAATAAATAAAAAATTGGTCAGAGCATTGAGTATCGGAGCTGGGAGGTCATGTTGCTGCTGTAAGGAACATTGGTTAGGACACTTTTAGAATATTGCATACGATCCTGGTCTCCTTTCTTTGGGAAGGATGTTGTGAAACTTGAAAGGGTTCAGAAAAGATTTACAAGGATGTTGCCAGGTTGGAGGTTTTGAGCTATTGGGAGAGGCTGTTTTCCCTGGAGCATTGGAGGCTGAGGGCTGACCTTATAGTGGTTAAGAAAATCATGAGGGGCATGGATAGGATAAGTAGACAAGGGCACAAGGGCTTTTCCCTGGGGTAGGGGAGTCCAGAACTAGACAGCATAGATTTAGGGTGAGAAGGGGGAAGACTTAAAAGGGACATTAGGGGCAACTTTTTATTGGAACGGGTGGTGTGTGTATGGAATGAGCTGCCAGAGGAAGTGGAGGAGGCTGATACAATTACAACATTTAAAAGGAATCTGGATGGTTATGTTAATAGGAAGGGGTTAGAGAAATTCAATTGTGAATTTCAGAAGGGAATTGTAGAAACAGTTAAAGGTTTGTGAGAAGATTTGTAGCTCGGGTGCTCGTTGTTGTGGTTCTGTTCGCTGAGCTGGGAATTTGTGTTGCAGACGTTTCGCCCCCTGTCGAGGTGACATCCTCAGTGCTTGGGAGCCTCCTGTGAAGTGATCTTTCCTCCGGCATTTATAGTGGTTTGTCTCTGCCCCTTCCGGTTGTCAGTTCCAGCTGTCCGTTGCAGTGGCCGGTATATTGGGTCCAGATCGATGTGCTTATTGATTGAATCTGTGGATGAGTGCCATGCCTCTAGGAATTCCCTGGCTGTTCTCTGTTTTGCTTGTCCTATAATAGTAGTGTTGTCTCAGTCGAATTCATGTTGCTGGTCACCTGCATGTGTGGCTACTAAGGATAGCTGGTCGTGTCGTTTCGTGGCTAATTGGTGTTCATGGCTGCGGACCGTTAGCTGTCTTCCTGTTTGTCCTATGTAGTGTTTTGTGCAGTCCTTGCATGAGACTTTGTACACTACATTGGTTTTGCTCATGCTGGGTATCGGG